>NC_142773.1:43135783-43420783 GCF_988280905.1 Pimephales promelas
GCGTGTGAACTCCAGGCGTTCAGAGACTCTATATCAGCTCTGTGGTTGTGACTGCATCAGGAGAATTCCTCAGCTGAATGTCACGGCGCCCCGATGATCAGATTCGGGGGTTTGGCGTTCCTCCTCCGTCTCTCCCACACAGATAGAGGAGATCGCAGCTGCCTGACCTTCACTCCGCGGGACCGAACCGCAAACCTCTTTCTGAAGACGCATATGCACCAAAACAGCACTGAACTCTGCGCAAATGTCTTTATTGGTGAAGGCTGATTCAATGACTATAAAACCGGGACTTCAGGGGTTTAATTATTCTCCAAATAGACTTAAATGCATTTTAATTCACACTGGTGAATTTTTTTTAATTCATTAATTTCGATTAATTTATGATTTCTTTCTAGTCGTCAGGTGAAAAATCATTCATTCATTTAAATTTATGATTTCTTTCAACACGAAAGTATTAATTAAATTAATTCATTAATTTCTTAATATTCCCCCCTTGTCATCTGATTAAAAAAATCGAAATTCAAGACAAAGATACATTTTTTTTCCACATCATAGAAAAACAAACATCACAATGTAATTTTTTTCAATATGTAAAAATGAAAGTTTGATCAGTGATCCAGTGGATATGATTTATGGCCTGTGGTTACTGATGTGTTGCACAGACAATAGCATGTTTTGATGTTTTTTTATTTAAAATACGTGTTGAAAAACGATTATATGAAACATCCTCATGACTAAAGCGTCTCTCTGAAGGCGTGAATGATTAACATCCATTATGGACTCGTCATTCCAGAATATCCCTGAACATCTTCCTCTTCTTCGACTCTCCCGTCTGCGCTTCCATCCAGTCGCCCTGGCGCTTCAGGAACGACGTCAGGCCGAATTTGGCCCAAACGTGCCTCGCGAACCGATCGCCTCGAAGCTGAGACTCGCTGGGGACTGAGAGACGAGAACACGATCAGAACATGAGCAACACGCTCTACTCCTGTTCTCAATACTGACATTTAAACCATAGAGTGAATGTAATAATAAACTGTAATTCTTGATTTTATTTATAGGATTTTATTTTTTAAGTCATCTACTGAAATATTACTCACTCATATATATATATGACGTAGAAGCTTATGACATCAACACGATCACGTTTAACGTTCACGTAAACACTACGTTCGGATTCATCAACCGGAGTGAATTCAGTCCGACTGAAACAAAAGCTGTGCATGTAAACGAGCCGGTGAGATGTGAACTCACCCAGTCTTTCTGCTATTCTCCGTCTCTGACTGATGGTGGCGCTGTTCCACACGGCCTCCAGGAAACGGCTGCCGTACATCGAACACGCCAGATCCACATACATGTCCTGCAGCAGAGATATCATGATTCAGATTATTATTATAACCTTTATTTTACCAGGAAAGAAAGCACATTTTTTGCAAGAGCGTCCTACGCAAGCTCTCGTAGCTCCGCCCCCTGTGCCGGGAGCAGCAGCTCATTTGCATTTAAAGGGACACACACACACGGAACTTGTGAAATAGGGGCATTATACCCCCCATTTAACTCGAACTCGATTCTGACAGCGAAGCTTTACCTCCATCTTCTTCAGCATCTTCCCCCGGCCCTTATCGCTGGCCAGCGTCACCAGCACCTGAAACGCGTGGCTCCCGAAGGGGTCGGTGGCGAAGGTCAAGAGGTCACGGGGGCAGAGGTCATGAAGGCTGTTCATCAGAACAGATCGCTCTTTAAACCCGGCCAGAGCTTGAACCAGCCGAGAGCCGTGGTAACACACTGAGAAAGCCTGAGGAGAAGCCTGAGCACACACACAGAGCATGTCACCTGCATACTGCATACTACACTTTACAAACTGCACTAAATACTGAATACTACACTTTACATACTGCACTAAATACTGAATACTACACTTTACAAACTGCACTAAATACTGAATACTACACTTTACATACTGCACTAAATACTGAATACTACACTTTACAAACTGCACTAAATACTGAATACTACACTTTACATACTGCACTAAATACTGAATACTACACTTTACATACTGCACTTCACAAATTACATACTGCACTTTACTTACTGCACTAAATACTGAATACTCCACTTTACATAATGCACTTTACAAATGACATACTGCACTTTACATACTGCATTCTGACTACACTTCACAAACGGCATACTGCACTTTACATACTTCATACTACACTACATGCTGCACTTTACATATTGCATACTGCACTTTACATACTGCACTAAATACTGAATACTACACTTTACTTACTGCACTTTACAAATGACATACTGTACTTTACATATTGCATACTGCACTTTACATCCTGCACTTTACATACTGCTTACTACACTTAACATATTGCATACTGCTGCTGCACTTAACATATTGCATACCACACTTTACATACTGCATACTACACTTAACATATTGCATACTACACTTTACATACTGCACTAAATACTACACTTTACATACTGCATTTTACAAATGACACTGCACTTTACACACATACTGACTACACTTCACAAACGGCATACTGCACTTTACATACTGCATACTACACTACATACTGCACTTTACATAATGCATACTACACTTTACATACTGCATACTACACTTTACATACAACACTTTACAAACGACATACTGCACTTTACGTATTGCGTACTACACTACATGCTGCACTTTACATATTGCATAGTGCACTTTACATACTCCATACTACACTTTACATACTGCACTTTACATTCTGCATTTTACATGTTGCATACTGCACTTTACAAATGACATACTGCACTTTACATACTGCACTTTACTTTATACTTCACTTTACATATGGCATACTACACTTTACAGCATACTACACTTTACATCATACTGCACTTAACATATTGCTTACTAAATATTACTTCATACAGCACTTTACATATTGCATACTACATTTTACATCATACTACACTACATACTGCACTTTAGATATTGCATACTACATAATTATAAAAACTGATATTTTCAAAAAGCTTCTTTTTTTGTTTTCATGTTAATCTTAGCTTAATTTTTTAAGCCATTTTATTAGTTTTTTTACTTAAGTTATCTCATATTTATATTTTATTTCAGCTTTATCTCAATGAACAGAAATGTTTAGTTTTGCTTTTAGTTAACCATAATAACCCTAAACCGGAGAATTATAATGTTTTTCTCAATAAGAGTTTGAATGTGTTTGGTTATAATAATTCCATGCCTCATTATAAAGTACACCTATGCTTTCTTGGCGTCTTGCACACTTGAGAGTGTGTCCATGCAACGGGATGTGCACAAGACTGCATATCTTAAAAATGCCATAGTGCACACTAAACCCACACTATCTCTAATGATTCAGAGCTTAGCATATCCCATCATGCATTATGTTCAGGAACTCACGTGCCCCGAATTCGCGAGATGTTGAGGAAAACTGTAATTTAAATGAATTAGATACATATAATTTGGTAGTAAAAACAAAGTGTTGCACATTTTATTGGTGCAAAGATGAGTGTGGTGTGTGTAAGCCTATTTTGTACATTTTTTTATCACTTAATTAGAAGCACCACAATTTTAAATGTGTTTTCTGTTAGTTACACAGCGACTCCTGAACAGATATGTGAAAGATTATTTCAAAATGCAAAGTATTGAAAATATAATAAGTAAAAGGACTTTATTTTTTGCAAGTATGTCCCATAAATTAATCAGAAGTGCTACACACACTACTTGAAGCCAAATAGAGGAAAAACATCATGCAAGTAGATAAAGACAAGTGGTCAAGAGTAAGTGGTCACTGTATGCAGACTCACCTGTGTGACGGCGTCGCCCTCTGCTGGCTAGTTGTTGTAATAAAAGTAGAAAAAGACAAGTGGTCAAGAGCAAAGACCGCAAGTGTGTGTTTTTGGACAAGGCATTTGCTAAAAGTTCCCATAATGCACATTATATGCAGACTCACCTGTGTGACGGCGTCGCCCTCTGCTGGCTCGGTGTTGTAATACACTTCATACGTCAGGAAAGACAGAAACAGAGGCAGACAAGAAACTTGCAGAGATGCTGGTTCACTGCAGTGAAAGGCCTGATGGGAAATGGAGTTTAACATTTCTCAATGAAACGCCAGACTCTGTCAACTATTCATGAGGAAAAAATAGTATGCTCAAATAAACAATGCATAAAGTTGACGTGTGGAAAAACAAGAGATGAAACATTGGATATTTTTTATTTTGTTTGTTTAGCGATTTTGAAAGACTTGGGCTACGGCTACATTAGCTCACTGAGGTGATACAGACAGGATAATAAATAATAAAGTTATCGTGCAATTCTTACGTTTTAAAGGTGACGTATTAAATACAGACCTGCAGGAGGCGCTGTAGCAGTTCTCCCTGCCGCTCCTCCCACCGAACGCAGCTCTCCACCATCTGCACCACCACGGCTATGTTCCCCGCCGCGAGGATCGCCTCGAAGCCCTCCATCAACTCGTCGAAGATCTTCAGGAACTGAGCCCATGGAAATAAGAGGCACATGTTAAAGGAATTACATGGTTTCTGAAAAAAAAAACACTCATAAAAGTGCATCTGTCCATCATAAAAGTGCATCTGTCCATCATAATAGTGCATCTATCCATCATAAAAGTGCATCTGTCCATCATAAAAGTGCATCTGCCCATCATAAAAGTGCATCTGTCCATCATAAAAGTGCATCTGTCCATCATAAAAGTGCATCTGCCCATCATAAAAGTGCATCTATCCATCATAAAAGTGCATCTATCCATCATAAAAGTGCATCTGTCCATCATAAAAGTGCATCTATCATAATAAAAGTGCATCTATCCATCATAAAAGTGCATCTGTCCATCATAAAAGTGCATCTGTCCATCATAAAAGTGCATCTGTCCATCATAAAAGTGCATCTATCATCATAAAAGTGCATCTATCATCATAAAAGTGGATCTGTCCATCATAAAAGTGCATCTATCCATCATAAAAGTGCATCTGTCCATCATAAAAGTGCATCTGTCCATCATAAAAGTGCATCTATCATCATAAAAGTGCATCTGCCCATCATAAAAGTGCATCTATCATCATAAAAGTGCATCTGTCCATCATAAAAGTGCATCTGTCCATCATAAAAGTGCATCTGTCCATCATAAAAGTGCATCTGTCCATCATAAAAGTGCATCTATCCATCATAAAAGTGCATCTATCCATCATAAAAGTGCATCTGTCCATCATAAAAGTGCATCTGTCCATCATAAAAGTGCATCTATCATCATAAAAGTGCATCTGTCCATCATAAAAGTGCATCTATCATCATAAAAGTGCATCTATCATCATAAAAGTGGATCTGTCCATCATAAAAGTGCATCTATCCATCATAAAAGTGCATCTGTCCATCATAAAAGTGCATCTGTCCATCATAAAAGTGCATCTATCATCATAAAAGTGCATCTGTCCATCATAAAAGTGCATCTATCATCATAAAAGTGCATCTATCATCATAAAAGTGGATCTGTCCATCATAAAAGTGCATCTATCATCATAAAAGTGCATCTGTCCATCATAAAAGTGCATCTATCATCATAAAAGTGCATCTGTCCATCATAAAAGTGCATCTGTCCATCATAAAAGTGCATCTATCATCATAAAAGTGCATCTATCATCATAAAAGTGGATCTGTCCATCATAAAAGTGCATCTGTCCATCATAAAAGTGCATCTGTCCATCATAAAAGTGCATCTGTCCATCATAAAAGTGCATCTGTCCATCATAAAAGTGCATCTGTCCATCATAAAAGTGCATCTGTCCATCATAAAAGTGCATCTGTCCATCATAAAAGTGCATCTATCATCATAAAAGTGCATCTGTCCATCATAAAAGTGCATCTGTCCATCATAAAAGTGCATCTGTCCATCATAAAAGTGCATCTGTCCATCATAAAAGTGCATCTATCCATCATAAAAGTGATTCTATCATCATAAAAGTGCATCTATCATCATAAAAGTGCATCTGTCCATCATAAAAGTGCATCTATCCATCATAAAAGTGCATCTGTCCATCATAAAAGTGCATCTGTCCATCATAAAAGTGCATCTATCCATCATAAAAGTGCATCTATCCATCATAAAAGTGCATCTGTCCATCATAAAAGTGCATCTGTCCATCATAAAAGTGCGTCTGTCCATCATAAAAGTGCATCTATCCATCATAAAAGTGCATCTGTCCATCATAAAAGTGCATCTGTCCATCATAAAAGTGCATCTATCCATCATAAAAGTGATTCTATCATCATAAAAGTGCATCTATCATCATAAAAGTGCATCTGTCCATCATAAAAGTGCATCTATCATCATAAAAGTGCATCTGTCCATCATAAAAGCACATCTATCATCATAAAAGTGAAAGAAGAAAGAAGAACGTCTTCTACACCTAGGAAGGCTTGACTTCATTTTTGGGTGATCTATCCCTTTAAATAAATAAAAAATCTAATTTAAGACTTAAGGATCTTAAAGATAACGAAACATCAGTAGTGCTGGTAAAGAAGGCATCACCAGTTTGAAGGGTGTGGAGGCCGAGATCAGGCTCTGGATGGGGAAGTTAGCGATGGGATGGAGAGCCAGAGGCATCAGCTGAGATCTCAGGTGGTTCCTGTAAACGTCTCGCAGCAAAGCCTTCTGGGAGAACTTGAAGATCTTCTGGAGGAGATGGCTCCCGGACGGGTCCTTCATGAACACCAGGAGAGGACTGAAGCAGAAACACTAACGAGTCACAACTCAACACACACACACAGCATTTTTTCTTTTATCAAATCAACGTAATAATTTGTGGTTCAGATAACATCATATATTGAGTTTCTGTTGATTAAACCAATCTCCTTTATAACTCATTTTTTTAATTTCGATGAACTTAACCCTCTAGGCGCCACAGTAGAGTTAACTCAACAAGATGCGGCACTGAATAAAACGGCCGATTTTGTCAAATTGGGTGTCAAATTTCGCTCGACCTCCCCTCCACAGGATGGCAGACGTCATACTTCATCCCCGACTCAAAAAAACGTCACGCTTTTATACAAAATTTTCGAGCTAGAGAGCATTGAATCAGTGATTATGTACTTATGTTCTTGCGAGTGCCGTCAGGATGACTCTCCGGTGCCGTGAGACTCCGCCCACACGCTGCTCTGATTGGCTGTGGGGTTTGATTGATTTTTACGTGTCGCGTTTAGTGTGGACGGACTAATTATTTATCACTGGAATCTTATCGCGTCTGGTTGAAAACGATAACGAAATTAGAAAATGATCCGTCAGCGAAATGAACACTGCCCTCACCTGACTCCAGGAGCCGAGCTGAGTGACGTCATGTATCCCATGATGCTCTTGTTGAGCTTATTGCAGAGTTTGGGTCTCTTCCGGTGGCACACCGTCAGCAGAGTTTGGAGAGCAGCGCAGGCGGTCAGATTCGCCACGAACACTGCCAACAAGTGCGACATCAGAGAGTGATTTGAAGAACACAGTTGAACATCAATGAAAATTTAAAGTAGAATTTAAGAAAATATAGAAATATAATGCAGGGTTATAACAGTTAATTAAAAACATCAGATACTTGAAATAAAATAAAAAAGTTAACTGAAATAAAATGTAATAAATATACATATTTATTACATTTATTTCAGGTAATGTTTATTTTATTTCAAGTATTTAATGTTTTTAATTTTTAATTTTACTTTTTATTTATTTGAGATAGTTGCCTTTAGTTTAACTTGATGCATTAACTAAAATTACAACTGAAATAAAGCTAAAATAAAATGTAAATATTAGATAGAAAAACTCAACGAAAATAAGAAATGTTGCCTTGGCAATAGAGATCTACCGATAATCTGTTTTACCGATATTTAAGCAGTTTCCCATAATTGGGTATCGGTTTTGTAATATCGGTTTAACCGATAAACGGCAAATATAATTGCATTAAAACAGAAATAAAATAAATAAATATCGGTTCTGAATATCGGTAATAATCGGGCACGTAAACGTTTAAATAATTGGTATCGGTAATAAAATAACAATATCGGTCCATCTCTAGTTGGCAATAGTTGAAGCACTAATATTATTATTATCTGAGAATGAAAACTAAAAATAAACCTTATTTTTTTAATACAAAAAGCACATAACGAAAGTTCGAAAACTTTTACTAAAATTAACTAAAACACTAATTCAAAATACTACTAAAAGTAAAATAAAAACACATGATGTACTAAAATTACCAAAACTTAAATAAAATTAATAAAAACTATATAGATATTAAAAAAACATAGCATTTATAATGCAGGGTTATTCCAGTTAAGTAAAAAAAAAAAACATTTGTTACTTAATAAAATGAACACTGACTGAAATAAAATTGAAATTATTAGCTAAATTAGTATGCTAGGTCGGTGCCTTCAGTTTACCTTGAAGCATTAACTAAAATTGCACCTATTAAAAATATTAATTGAAATAAAGCTGAAATAAAATAAAGTATAAATGAAAATTAGAAATGTTGCCTTTGAAACAGAGAAAATATCGGTTCTGAATATCAATAATTAGTATTGGTAAAAAAAAAAAACTAAACAACCGAAGCACTAAAATTATTAACTGAAAATAAAAACTGAAACTAAATTTTATAAACACGAATAAAAAATAAATATACATTAGGGCTGTGCAAAAATTAATTGCGATTAATCGCATCCAAAATAAATGTCTGTGTTTACATAATATATTTGTGTGTGCTGTATATAATTATTTTGTATATATAAATACCTATGCATTTAAGAATTATTTGCGCTTAAATTCTGTATATATATATATAAATACACAATCTATATTATATAAATATTTTATATATGAATAACACATTTTCTTAAATATATACATGCATGTGTGTGTATTTATATATACAGCACACACAAATATATTATGTAAACACAGACTTTTATTTTGGATGCGATTAATCGCAATTAATTTTTGCACAGCCCTAATATATATAAAAAACATAATATTACAATTAGTGTTACTTATAAAAAAAAAATTGACTAAAATAAAATGTAAATATTTATATATATAATTTATTTATTTATTTTCAGCTAGTTGCCATTAGTTTAAGTTGAAACCGCCGTTAGGAAAACGATACCGTTGATGTTGTCCATCAGATGCTCGGCCAGATGCTTCAGCTCCCACCAGAACGATGCGGGAATCTCAAAATCCACCAACTCACTCTCACATCTTCTGTCCTTCTTGGCTGAACACACATTAAACACAGTAAAAAACGAGATAAAGAAGACGGAGACGTTTCTAGAAACCAGTGTTTCTGACCTTTCTGAGCGCCGGGTGTGTCCCGGGTCAGGCATCCGCTGAGCACCTGCACGAGTGTCCGGAGCAGATGCGATCCGTACGGATCCTGAGCGAACGCCACCAGGTTCTCCCGGACCACTCCACTCACACGCTGCACCTGAGCCTCCAACAGCCCACAATGCTCCTCTTCGGCCTCTGTGACGTCACACTTCTCCTCTGTGGAGGAACATGAGATGAGGAGACACCGTCACACACAAACACCCAGGAGACACTCGAGAATTAGCCAAGTGAGTTAAAGGATTAGTTCACTTTTGAAAAAGCTTTTGCTGATAATTTACTCGCCCCCGTGTCATCCAAGATGTCCACGTCTTTCTTTCTTCAGTCGAAAAGAAATTAAGGTTTTTGATGAAAACATTCCAGGATTTTCTCCATATAATGGACTTCAATGGGGACCAAACGGTTCAAGGTCCAAATGAGAGTTTCAGTGCAAACTGTTCAAAGGGCTTTAATCGACACCAGTTGATGAATAAGGGTCTTATCAAGCGAAACGATGGCCAAAAATGTAACTTTTCTAAGGACAAATGCTAGCCTTGCTCTATTCTGTGAGTTGCGTTTGTAACGTCACGTAATACGTAATTACGTTCAAAAGGTCACGGGCGACAGAATCAAAATCGTCCGACATCGTTGTTTTACCTTTTAATTCCTTTTTTTGTAAACGGCGTTTGAGTTAGTTTGCACGTTCAACCTATGCGTTCAACCTGTAAACACTGACTCTGTACTTCCGGCTACGTCGCCCGTGACCTTTTGAACGTAATTACGTATTACGTGACGTTACAAACGCGCCTCACAGAATAGAGCAAGGCTAGCATTTGTCCTCAGAAAAGTTACATTTTTTGCGATCGTTTCGCATGATAAGACCCTTATTCATCGTCTGGTGTCGTTTAAAGACATTTGAACAGTTTGCACTGAAACTGTCTTTTGGACCTTGAACCGTTTGGTCCCCATTGAAGTCCATTATATGGAGAAAATCCTGGAATGTTTTCATCAAAAACCTTAATTTCTTTTCGACTGAGGAAAGAAAGACATGGACATCTTGGATGACACGGGGGCGAGTAAATTATCAGCTAAAGTTTTTTCAAAAGTGAACTACTCCTTTAACTGAGTGAGTTAACCTCCACTGGCCACTAGAGGCGCTGCAGTCCCATAGACCCGCATGTTACAGCACAAATAAACATGTTTACAGCCTGGAGCAAAAAGGGGCTTTGGTCTATATGCTGTCGACTTATGAACGTACACATGTTGTGTGTGTTAAAGCGTATTAAGAACACCACACACACACATTAACAACATTAACCGCTGGACTTGTGTGCGCTCACCTGACCACCTGTGCGCCTGTCTCACTGCGCTCTCCATCACATGACCTCCGCACTGATCACACGCCACGGCTGTGAACTCTGACCCCGTCTCTCCTCCCAGTTCCTCCAGCACTTCTGCGACCTGAGCCGGACTGGCCAGCGCCAGCAAACCCTCCAGAACCAGACTCCCCGTCATGTCCATGGCCACGAGACGCGCTCGCCCCTTCACCTCCGACAGCACGTTCTCCACAAACACACCTGTCATGACACACAACAACACATCTGAATACACAACAACACATCTGAACACACAACAACACACCTGAACACACACCTGAATACACAACAACACACCTGGACACACAACAACACACAACACACACCTGGACACACACCTGAATACACAACAACACACCTGGACACACAACAACACACAACACACACCTGAACACACCTGGACACACAACACACACCTGAACACACAACAACACACCTGGACACACAACAACACACAACACACACCTGAACACACAACACACACCTGAACACACCTGGACACACAACACACACCTGAACACACCTGGACACACAACACACACCTGAACACACAACACACACCTGAACACACCTGGACACACAACACACACCTGAACACACCTGGACACACAACACACACCTGAACACACAACACACACCTGAACACACCTGGACACACAACAGACACCTGAACACACCTGAACACACACCTGAATACACAACAACACACCTGGACACACAACAACACACAACACACACCTGAACACACAACACACACCTGAACACACCTGGACACACAACACACACCTCAACACACAACACACACCTGAACACACAACAATACACCTGGATACACCTGAACACACAACACACACCTGAACACACCTGGACACACAACACACACCTGGACACACAACACACACCTGAACACACAACACACACCTGAACACACCTGGACACACAACACACACCTGAACACACCTGAACACACACCTGAATACACAACAACACACCTGGACACACAACAACACACAACACACACCTGAACACACAACACACACCTGAACACACCTGGACACACAACACACACCTCAACACACAACACACACCTGAACACACAACAACACACCTGGACACACAACACACACCTCAACACACAACACACACCTGAACACACAACACACACCTGAACACACAACAACACACCTGGATACACCTGTCATGACACACAACAACACATCTGGTCACACAACACACACCTGAACACACCTGGACACACAACAGACACCTGAACACACACCTGAACACACCTGGACACACAACAACACACCTGGACAAACAACAACACACACCTGGACACACAACATACACCTGGACACACAACACACACCGGAACACACCTGGACACACAACAACACACCTGGTCACACACCTGCCATGACACCTGGAACACACCTGGACACACAACATACACCTGGACACACAACAACACACCTGGTCACACACCTGCCATGACACCTGAACACACCTGGACACACAACACACACCTGGACACACAACAACACACCTGTCATGACACACAACACACACCGGAACACATCTGGATACACAACAACACACCTGGTCACACACCTGTCATGACACCTGAACACACACCTGAACACACAACACATACCTGAACACACCTGGACACACAACAACACACCTGTCATGACACATTACACACACCGGAACACATCTGGATACACAACAACACATCTGGACACACCTGTCATGACACACAACACACATCTGAACACACAACAACACACCTGCCATGACACACAACACACACCTGAATACACGTGGACCCACAACAACATACCTAAACACACAACACACACCTGAACACACGTGGACACACAACACACCTGGTCACACACTTGTCATGACACACAACAACACACCTGAACACACACCTGAACACACAACAATACACCTGTCATGACACACAACACACACCTGAACACACCTGGACACACAAGACACACCTGAACACACACCTGAACACACAACAATACATCTGTCATGACACACAACACACACCTGAACACACCTGGACACACAACACACACCTGGACAACATGACCCGAGGGAAGAATGAGGTAGTGTTGTCAGACGTACCAACTTCGTTAATGAAATTTTTAAAAAGTGACATTTTGACAACGCTTTGAACGCAATCATCAACTCCTCTGATTGGCCGCTGTGTTCAAGAGCATCATCTGTGATTGGCTAGATTGAGGGTAGACGGTTTCTCTTGTTTTCCTCTCACCTTTGTCCTCCTCGTCGGTGAATCCCTCCTTCAGCCGGTCGCTGACGCGCCGAAAGTAACTGACCGTCCCGCCGTCGAGCCGCTGCTTCTTCGCCCCGCCGTCACCGGTCTTCCCCTGAGCGGCCCGTTTATGACCCTTCGGTTTACCCTTTAATGACCTTTGACCTTTGGCTTCCATCTTCTCAAGCATCACCTTGATCTCACACCTAAAAATACATTTGATGACTATCTGAGGAAACTTAAGACTTCCTTACAATGCATTATGATGGTATTAATATGGCACTGCTGCCATAGGATTGTTGTTGTACAATATTTACATTAGCATATTCATATTTTCACATAATACTATAGAAATATGGCATCGTTCTGGTAAAAGTCCAAAACAACAACAACAAAACTGTGACACTTTATGGAAGCACATTTCCGCCACATAAGAAAATCATGTTTCTGTAAATAAATATATTGAGGTAAAAGTTGAAAATATGACGAGATTTAAGAGTAAAATATATGACATTAAAAATCACATGCATGACATAGAAAGTTATAATTTCGACTATATTATCTCACCGTTGCGGTATAGCATGTAATAATTTAGACATGTTTTACTATAATAATGATTTTGTGTGTCACTCTTTACATTTACTAAAGCATGCCATTTGTATTTACTTTGCGGTTCTGGTCTTCCATATTATTTTGATTTGTAGTGTTTAAAACGGTATTTTCCACGCTAGTGCATTTTCATGGTCTTTCAAAGTATACCACTAAAACAACAATGGTAATAGTTCAAATCACCATGTTATTATAACGATAGTCCTGTTTTGTTGCAATCAATAAACACGCAAAAATAGTTGACAATAATACGCTAATAAAAGAATCGAGTCACCAGATTAATCAGCACGATCAATTATTGCAGTGTCAATAGTGCAAAAAAAATGCCATAAGCACATAAATAACAAATAGTACAATATTGAGTCTTACCAGTGTGCTTCTGCTCACATGTGTAAGCGGGAGGCGACGCAGCCTGATGACGCAAGAGCGACGTCATGACACGTTTCACAAACAAAGGTCCTGTCACGCAAATTGCACTGTATATTTTCTTTTCCTATTTGCTGTAGGCTATATTTACACTATATGTTTTATTATTGTCATGTTTATTATTTGCAATGTAACTGACATTCAATAAAAAAGTCCTGTCACGCGGTCCTGTCTATGGTCCTGTCACGCAGTTTAAAAAACAAACAACATAATTTGGTGAATAATTACTGTAGTTCCTCTATATTTTAGGCATTAACAATGAGCTATAAAAAACGATAAACTTGTTGTTTAAAAGTAATGTTTTAAATCATAGTTATGAAATCATGTCATAAAAAGTTATAATAAAGAAGGCATGTAAATATCATTTAATAATTTCGATTTTCCCTAAAAAAAAAAAAAAATTCCAAAGTACTAGTATGCCATAATTTCGATTCATATTCTCAATCATGAATTAGTATGTATGTCATAATTTTGACTGTCTAAACGTTTAACTGGGATAATGTTTTGGGTACAAAGGCCACGGGGCCGAAATTACAGCTTATATTGAATTCATTTACCAATATGGACCCAACAAATTGAGTTTAGTAAAAAAAAAAAAAAAAAAAAAACACGATAGATTAACCATATTAACAGAACGCGAACAGACCGCCCCGCGCGTCCATGTGGGAACGCGCTGCGCACTCTCGCCGCCGGCGCGCTCACTGTGTGACTCAGTGGAAGGGTTTGGGATTGACCTCCGGAACCAACCATCACCTTCCCGGCCAGAAACATGTCCAAACTGGAGCAAATCCTCGTCTTAGACCCTCCGAACGACCTGAAATTTAAAGGTAAGGGAGTAACGTGGACATTCAGCGGGTTCTGGTGAAGTGTAAGCGGGTTTTGTCACGCTATTATGCAGAAAAGCGGAATGGGCCGAGTTGAATCCCCGTGCTCGATTAACTGACAAGCGGACGCTCCTGCTCGCGCGTCCCGGTCTCACAACACACAGTCAGCAGGGAGGCGACTGGACCAGGCGTCGGTTTGGTTTCGTTTGTCAGGGTTGTTTAACACTGTCACTTCATTTTAGGGGGAAAAGTGCAGAAATGTAGCTGTCCAGTGCTTACGTGGATGCGTTAATATTGAAAAACCTTTGAATTAAAGTGCTGTTACTGTGTCATACACTTCAGGTAGCTCTTCGGTATTATATAGCATATTATGTACCATAATATGTGCATGGTACTTTTAAAAAGAACCTTTTTGAAAGCCAATTCATTTTTCAGGTATCATGGTACTGCCATGTTTATTTATGAATGTACCATGGTACTTCCTTATGGAGTAGTGAAGGTATTTTATTACAAAGGTAACGTTATATATCAAAGTACAGTAGCTCTGCACATCTGAAAGCTTCTCATCGATCTCTTGTAAAAGTCATCCATCTCTTAATAAACATAAAGTATTATTTTTCTCACTATAGTAATACTGTTAGATGTATTATTTATTTATTTAATTTTAATCTACTTTCTACTAATCTACTAATCTGTTTTCTTTATATTCGTCAGATTTTATTTATTTTAATCTAATTTAATCTGTTTAATAGTTTAATTATTTCTACTATTTGAATTATATTTTTAATTGAACTAATCCATTTAAGTGATGTGTATTGTGAAAAGTGCTATACAAATAAATGTGAATTGAAATTAACTTATTTATTTTATATTGGCCTATTTGTTTATTAAATTGTGATCTACTTTTTATTTATATATTAATCATCTTTTGTTTATTTTGATGTAATTTAATTACTCTTAATATATTAATTAATAAATTTGTTTTAATGTTATATATATATATATATAAGTAATTTTATTTTTTGCTTTTCTTTATACACTTTACAGGAGTTTTGTGCAATGATGGTATCAGATGGTAATAATACTGTAGGAATGGATTATTTATAACCTTTATGTAGGCTAATTATTATATTTGGGAGTGTTTTTAGGATAGTTAAATGGAGGTTTGTTCTCGGAAGCATCCTGGATAAATGTGTAACTAATGCTGTGATACGGCTGATTATAACGTATGAAGTTCTGTGATTAGTTTTTTGAGACTCTGTGAATACAATTGGAACAGAGAATCAACCAAAGCTTGATTAAATTAACTTGTTTGATGGCGAAATACTCAACAGTGTTTGTCAGATGGAGGTTTTGCAATCCTGGACTGTGATTTTGTGCTGGAGTTTTCAAACTGGGCTCTCAAAAGTGTGTGGAAATGCTTACAGAAAAAGTGTAAACAAATAATATATATGCATTAAAATACATAATTACATTAAAGTAAATGAGTAAATAAACAAATACATATTCATTAAATCAGTAAACACAGTACTTTAATGAGTTATAAAAGAACATAAAATAGCCTAACTTAAATATGAATGATCAATAATACTTTCAAATCTACAATGAAAATAATACAACACAGATCCATAATATTGTTGAATATTAAATGTGCCCAAGTAAATATAAAATTAAAGTAGATATGTTTAGAGAAAAACAGTGTAAAAAAATATTAAAAAGATTCGAGAAATAGATTAGAAAAACAAATTTGATATTAATAAATAAATAAAATAAATACATAAATAGCTGATATTAATAAATTAATTAAATATATAATGATGAACAGATTAAAATTAATTGTAAAAATAAATATACAAATATAATGTAATATTATTATAATGTAAATCATGTGACTATACAGTAAAGTGTAATTTATTCCTGTGATTTTCAGCTTCAGTGTCACATGATCCTTCAGAAATCACTCTAATATGAGGATCTGATGATCAAGACACATTTATGATTATTATCAATGTTGAAAACTGACTTTTTCAGGATTCTTTTGATGAATAGAAAGTTCAAAAAATAGAATCTTTTGTAACATTATACAACAGTCACTTTCGATCAATTTTATACATCCGTGCTGAATAAAAATATTAATTTAATTTAAACTATTAGTCTAGGACCTGCTTGATTTGGGGTTATGCCTTAGAATGAATCAAATGTCTTTGCATGAAAGGGACTTTCATAAGGCTCTGGACATCTTGGCGGGGATGGGGACGTATGGCTGGACTGAATGTTGTTCAAGATCATTATCATGTTTTTTTTGGGCAAGTTCTGCTGACCGTAAGTGGCGGCATGAGATTATGATTAGAAACAGATCTTTATTTATTCCTCCTGAACCTCCTCTGATCCTGTGGCGGTGCTGACGTTTAGGCCGGGTCATCAACATGTCATAACTTCAGTAGTTAATACCTGTCGAATTTCATTATTCTTATTTGCAATGTCATCATTCATTCAACCCGATTAACAAGAAAACAATTCAAATTAATTAAATATATAGACAGCAATTACCATTTTGTCAGAAGCTCTTGCTCTGAAGAACCATAAATTGTCAATCCCAGAATCCTCAGTGGGACAGCTCACATTAAATTTCATTCATATTATTTATGTAGGGTTTCATGTTGTTAAACGAATATTATCTAGCTATCTTACTGTCATGTTCTCGCAATTGACAATTCTAAGAAAAAGTCTGATTTTTTTTTTTTTTTCCCCTCAATTTCCATTTTCAATCTCATGATTTGAGACAAAGGGTATAAACTAGAGCCAGACCGATATATCGGCAGACCGATATTATCGGCCGATATTAGGCATTTTCCAAACTATCGGTATCGGCAGTTATAATGACCGATAAATGAATATTTCAAAAATACAATAAAAACGGACGAAACACGCTTGAAGCATGTCATGAGTGTCGGAGTTGTATAGTTTGTCCACCAGAGGGCACTCTACACCGTTCCTGTTGGCAACACTCGTTGAGTTGGTCACGAGACATACATTGCTTGAATAACAATTAAAAGATCGTCCCCATCAGTTCTCTAAACTCAAATAAGCACGACAAAATTTGTGACTAATCATCTCCAGTTTAAAAAAATAATTAAATAAATAAAATATCGGATTTTAAAACCCCAAAATATTTGTATTTGTATATTCGGTATCGGCCTTCAAAATCCTTTATCGGTCGGGCTCTAGTATAAACTCTTAATTGCACAAAAAAAAAAGAGATTAAACGGTTGCAATTAGCTTTTTTTATTTAATTGGGCAACAAGCTTCCAGAGGATCCAGTCAAGTCGCCGTTGTGGTTTCGTGTTGTGCTGACCGGCTACAGAAAAGCTAGGGCGATGTGTTGATGTTCTGGACGGGTCTGTAACTCAATAAATAAATGAGGTGACAGAAAGAGGAACCCTGAGCTAAATACAGCGTCCATCAAGCCGCCACTGCCCGGCTACTCACACTCCTGACGGGATTCAGCATCTTCCTCCTGTTTCCACACATCTCCAGCGCTCTACGCTCGTCGTTTAGTTTGGCCCCATTTAAATTGTCATTTTTATGCCAAGTTGACACTGCATATGACTATCTGTGGTAATATTCAGTCACTACTGAATGCGAGCGACAGGTAGGCTTGCTACGATAGAAGAAACAACGGTTACATCTCTTGCTCATCGCGGCACCGCCCCCCACTGTCGTTTAGATTTTATATATATATATATATATATATAAAGTTGTTTAGTTCAGTTAGCCTCTTAACTGTCACCCCCCTTTTTTGAATAGACATGGAAATGCTCATTTCAAACTTAAATGGCTGTAATTCAAGAATTCTTTGGAATATAGACATATGATTGGTCTTGTTTTAAAGAAGACATTTGGCAGATTTTTCTCGAAGTGAAATAAATTAAGAAAGTGAAACAGAAAAAAGTTATAGAAGTTGCAGTTTATAGAAATGTACAATGTAAAAAATATAAAATATATATTTTCAAAACCTGGGCTACTCTAAAACTGCAGAAAAATCAAAGCCAAAAATCTGAACAGGTTGTGTTTCAAATTTTAGGTTGATATCTCAAAAAATGAGGTTTCAGTGAGATTTAGTTTGGGCGCAGTACCGAACGCTTCCACTAGGGCACAACCAGACTCCATTACTGCCCATATAAGGGCGCCTCCATTTCCATATGTGTTTTGAGTGATCTGAACCATTAATTTCACAAATTTCACACAATTTATGAAGTAGAAATCCTATTCAGAAGTAGTATGGGTAGTTTGGCAGATTTTGATATGAATTCAACCTCTAGGAATCACATACAAAGCACACGCATGCGCGTTATAGCGTTATAACACAAATGGTGAATCTATTTTTTTTTTTCGTAATATTTAAAACATTTTCAGACCTTTTTTTTCTAAAATAATTGAATGGATGCTATCTTTTGAACTCTTGGCATGAAATCAAACTGAGGTTTCTAACTTTTTTTCATGTTCATTGCAATTTCAAAATAAAGGTCTAAACACGCTTTGTGAGCATGAAAATATTCTTGTTGCAAATTTTATAAATTACGGCTCCTGTGTAAATTATTTTGAAAATCAGTCACAGAATATGGAAACTAGAGATTGTAAGCTTTCAAATGATAAATAGTTTGTCAATATTACTCAATATTATCTTTTCTAAGATATTATTGTTTTAAAAATATAATGGCAAGCGTCCCACCTGTGGGACGGTGACAGTTAAGAAACAGACACTATTAAACTGAACATGTCTGCTTACGGTAATTAATCGTGAGCCGATCGAGAGTTGCCGCAACAGCGAAATGTTAAAGCGCCTATTTCAGTGGATTTGTCATTGTTTTTGTTTTGATTTTCATTAAGAATAATAGGTAACCATTCAAGTAATCCACCCCGAAATGGCGCTATCGCAATTTGGCTTTAATATCGCGTTTTGAATTCATGCGATTATGAAATCGCTAAAGCTGTGATTTAAAATTTTTTTTTTATTTATTTATTTATTTTTTTTTTTTTTATGAAATAAAATACATGCAGTTGTTTCATATTATATCGATATCGTTGTGGTGTGAGCTCTGCTGTTCTTTTATATTGAGAATGACTTTTAAACTTTAGTGTTATACCGTAGTTATCCTTGATGTGAGCAGGCCTTTAAACAAACTTAATTTAAACATTCACACACAGTATATTTCTCTTGCAAATGAGTGAAATGTGCACACAGTAGAGCCCTGATGTCTGTTATCCCTCACTGTGCGTCTCTATTATTTATTCATCTTGGCCTAAGGAAGATCTTACGCTCGCAGCCAGAAAAACACTCTCCTGTCGTGTGTGTGTGTGTGTGTGTGTCCTTATTCTGTCACTTTTATCAGGATATGGGATGTCCTGCTGTGATGACAGCGGCTGAAATCAGTCCAGGGGCTAAATATGAAGACGAGAGGGTTGAGCAACTTTGAACAAAATGTGTATCAAAGTAAATAGGGTTGATTTGGACTTTTGTGTGCCTTTAAAGAGCCCAGTATACCAGAGAGATCATGATTTCCTGCTTGAATGTTGATTATTCTCCTCATATTCTCCATTGTTGCGGCTCCTCTCTTCCCAGTCTGTCAGTAACGCTCTGTTTACTTCCTGTCTCTATGAAGCCCCTCCTCCTGAAAGCACACTGCGCTCTGATTGGTCGGCTGGAGCGGTGTGTTGTGATTGGTCGAGTGCTGAGTGTGTTTGGGAAATGTCCCGCCCCTTTCCATAACCGTCAGTTTAACACACTACTAACTAACTCAACCAGGCCCCGCCCCTTTATTCTGCGCATTAATTATTATAATGAGGAATATTGAGGCGTGTTCGTTCCCGGAGAAACTCGAGATACAATGGAGGCGTTTCAGGAGTCACTGATATAGAGGAGAACTGGAGCTTTCTTATGATTAAACAGCAACATTACACACACTGATGAAGATGAGGAAAAGCAGAATGAACCGCACTGATGAACACACACACACACACACACACACACTGATTCTCATCTTTCAGAGCAAACACAGTAGATTCCACACGGTCATGTTCAGGCCCGTTACTCGCAGAATACACACCTGAAACATGAGGAAACCACACACACACACACACACAGGAGGTTAAACTAGATTAATAGAGTGTTTTAGGAGCTGGTCACCATTTCTTTCATCACACAAGACAAGTTGTGATTGGTCGAGCGCTTCGAGTGTGTTTGGGAAATGTCCCGCCCCTAATTACCATAACCGCCAGTTTAACACACTACTAAGTAACTCACCCAGGCCCCGCCCCTTTATTCTGTGTATTCCTCAGACGTGTGGTCAGTGTGTGTAAATGGCCTTGTCCAAAAACCATGACATGGGAAATGAATGCAGTTGTGTCCGTCTGATTGACAGCTGTGAACTGCTGTTGACCTCGCCTCTTGGTTTTATGAAAGCAAAGGCTTTTGCGTTCACATGATGTTTTTTTGAGGCAAAATTTTACAATTAAGTTTTATTGATGCTCCATTTAGCGGTCACAGGTTGGCGTCTGCATTAGTGGAAGCGAAATGCATTAAATATCGGTTTATCTCAAACGGTTTGTGGATTATTAACCACAGAAATCACATGTTGGCATCGTGTTTGGTTGGAGTGTGATGCTTTTGCAGGTTGTTGGCTTGAATCAGACTTTTTTTATGCATTCCTCTGTTGATTTATCCCAATACTGCAGTTTTTTTGAAATATTACATTGAAATATGCAAATTAGGCATTATTTAAGTAAATATGCACACATTTATAGAAATCTGAACATTGAATAAAGCCAGATTCCATAATTCATTGGGAGATAAATCAGAAAATATTATGCATTTTCACCATGTTTTTAATATAATAAGTTAGCAAACCTTCAGAATAGACATGTATTGAAATCTACAGATGCAATATAATATCACATAAATGTGTATTTTTTTTAAACATTTATTTATCAACTTTTTCAAAGCATTAACAGAAAGCGGATACAATCAAAGTTAAAGCTTTTCCCCCACAATAACCCATTCCGCCAAAATAAATAACAATATATTACATACAAGTCAAGACAACAATATCAATAATAACAATCCAAAAAAAATAAAAAAATAAACATATGTAGCCAATTCTGAAATTCTGAAACTACAAAACAATACCCCAATTGACAATCACATCTAACATTGATAAATGTGTATTTTTAATGTTTTCTGTCTACTAATATGAGATGTTATGGAAGCAAAATAGACTCAAAATTGCATCTCCGGTTCGACTGTGAACCTGTCAATCATCAGTTCAGTGGGAAACATGAACGTTCATGCATATGTTGACCTGAAGACACCTTTTTTTCCCCCTGCTGATTAGATTTCTCTCTCGCATATGATTATGATTCCCTCCAATGCTTCTCTGATGCGAGTTTATTTACTTCTCATGTTGCACACAACAATCCTCCTTCTCAGAAGTCCAGCAGAAGCTAATTCCCAAGGTCGAGCATCTGGTGCTCTGGACCGTGTTTACTTCGCTTGATCCTGCGGGACTCCTCTAATCCAGTAATATGTGACATGCTCAGTCATAAGATCCTGGCTTTTGAAGGCTAATTGCACATCTCCGTTCATCTGATCCAAAAGACCATCGCAAAAGCCGGAGCGGGACAGAAGATGCTGGTTTTCTGTCATATTAATAAACATAAATTTCCGTGCAAATTCTGGGGGCCAATATGAAGCTCATAGGCTTATATGAAATCACACTAATTAAACCGAAAAATGTTTTTTTTATATATATATATATATATTTATTTATATTTATTTATTTATTTATTTCTTATTTTAAGTTTTTTTTTTGTGTGTAATTGTTTTATTGAAATTTAATTAAATTCAATAACTGAATTTGAAAATTAAAATAACCACACTTTTGTTTTAAAGTAACACAAAACTGGACAGAAATAGGCCTATATTAAAATAATATTAAATATCAATATTTTCATATCAATATATTATTCTACATTCAAGTGTATACAACAGAATCATATTAAATATCAATATTTTCATATAATTATATTATTCTTCATTCACGTCTATGCAACAGAATCATTATATTAAATAGAAATATATATATATATATTTATTTCTTATTTCAAGTTTGTTTTGTTTTTTGTATAATTGTTTTATTGAAATTTAATTAAATTCAATAACTGAATCTGAAAATTAAAATAACCACACTTTCGTTTAAAGTAACACAAAAATTGGACAGAAATAGGCCTATATTAAAATAATATTAAATATCAATATATTATTCCTCATTCAAGTGTATGCAACAGAATCATATTAAATAGAAATATTTTCATATAATTATATTATTCTTCATTCAAGTCTATGTAACAGAATCATCATATTAAATAGAAATATTTTCATATCAATGTATTGTTCTTCATTCAAGTCTATGCAACAATCATATTAAATATCTATATTTTTATATCAAAATATTATTCTTTCAAGTCTATGCAACAGAATCAGATTAAATAGAAATATTTTCATATCAATATATTTTATTCTTCCATTTAAGTCTATGCAACAATCATATTAAATAAGATTTTTTTTTTTTCACCAATTATCTCATATCTCACAAATTATCAGGGCATGTGAGCCGATGATAATTATATAATTTTAACAATATTTCACAACGGAGGACATTGAATCAAATTGAATTGAATTTCTTGTACATCACATTCTTGCGCCGCTAATGTCATTTCTTCTGCTAACGGCGTCGTGACATGTTCTCTGTCCTTCAGTGCGCTTCAAGCACACATGCCATCTTTAAGATCGTTTAAATTATGATGTTGTGATGTCGTTGTAAATAATAATTAGCGTTTACGGATCACATGTTTCTAATATGAGACAGATCTTAAAATAAACGTTAGCTGATTTTTAAAAAAAAAAAAATTTTAATGACTTTGCAGATGCCATGCGTTGTTTCCCGGTGCATTGTGGGAGTTTGTGGCGTGATGCGCTTTCAGTCATACGAGGTTTAAAGGCGGTCTCTGAATTATGGCTCTCTTTAAACGACCTTCAAAAACGGTGCAGCTGAAATGGCAGTAAATTGTGATTTTATGGTAATTGAGGAATTGCATGATTCAATAACGGCTAGCGTCAGTGAGCGTCTGCACACACTGCAGTCTTTGTGTTTGCGCACTCGAGTCCCTCTCCGTTTGACGTGTCGGCATCTTCACCACACTCGCTCCATCATTATTATCATCTTTAAGCAGTGACATGAGTTACGAGTAAAGATTGAGCAACATTGGAAATAAATGAAGAACGAGATATTCACTTTTTTTGTAAACGTCACGATTATTATATCATTTTTATAAATTAACAGTCATTTTAAGATGAATACATGCATAACTAATCGTTATTTTGATAATCTATTGTTGTTTTTTTCAAGTAATTGGATGAAAAATATAAATTATCATACATTAAAAAACAACGTTTTCCACATTCTGCTCATGTTTCATATAACGCCATGCTGTACATTTAAAAAATCTGTTTTAAAATGATATTAAACTTTTTTTTTAACTAAAAATAGTGTTATGATTGTATATTGTGTTAAACCAGAATATTTATGACATTTATCTGTCCATATTGAAAGTGAAAATGCTGCATTTGCAACAAAGTTCTCAAGAATATTAAAATTTCTAAGATTTTACTCAGAACAACACCATATAAAATGTCAAATTTTGTGTGAATGTTCATTATCATCCACCACATCGATATTAGGCGAAACATTCATTTTTAATGCGATCATTATCGGCACCACATAAGAAAATGTGGCCGATATATTAGAACCGATTATAAATAATGGATTATTTCCTTCTAATGTTCATCTTTAGAATTGCTTGAAGGATTAGAATCACTTACAATACTGTAAAGTGCGGCATGTGCTGTTATAATAGCTACATAAAATATCATAATTGTGTTTAGGATGTGACTTTTAATGGTAAAACTTGTGATTTTGTAATCAGGCTCTCAAAATCATATACAAATTTGGTTTTAGGTTAATCGGCCAATATATCGGTTAGAGCCAGTCCGATATATCGGCAGACCGATATTATCGGCCGATATTAGGCATTTTCCAAACTATCGGTATCGGCAGTTATAATGGCCGATAAATTAATATTTCAAAAATAAAATAAAAACGGACGAAACACGTTTGAACCATGTCATGAGTGTTGGAGTTGTATAGTTTGTCCACCAGAGGGCGCTCTACACCGTTCCTGTTGGTAACACTCGTTGAGTTGGTCACGATACATACATTGCTTGAATAACAATTAAAAGAACATCCGTATCAGTTCTCTAAACTCAAATAAGCACGACAAAATTCATGGCTATCATGTCCAGTTTAAAATAAATAAATAAATAAATAAAATATCGGCCGATATATCGGAATATCGGATTTTAAAACCCCAAAATATTTGTATCGGTATCTTGCTTCAAAATCCTTTATCGGTCGGGCTCTAATATCGGTTATCGGCTTCTCCGATATTAAGAATTATCGGAAATGTTCACATCATGATGTTCTCTTCTTCTCAGGTCCTTTCACAGATGTCGTCACTGCAACCCTGAAGCTAAAGAATCCTTCAGAGAAGAAAGTATGTTTCAAAGTGAAGACCACAGCGCCGCGCAGATACTGCGTACGGCCCAACAGCGGGATCATCGAGCCCGGAGCCACGCTCACCATCTCAGGTTAGAACCATAGACTGTGACGTCACTCGTAGTGTTTCTGAAGAGCATTTTTGAAGCCCAAAAGTGGGCGGAGCCAGCTGTCACCGTCTTGGCCGCGCGTCACTCGCGGATAAACGTAAATGTGCTGCAAGGCGGATTAGCTGAGGTGACGTGACGCTAACAAACGGCTAGCAGTGACATCAGCGGCAATACACCTGTCACTCAAGGGGCCACGCCCTTAATTATGCAGAACTTTAAGGCTTAAAACAATTCAAACGGATGAGTTATAAAATAAATTACCCCCCTTACAGTCGTCATGAAGGACAAAATTAGCGATATAGACCGAAACCACTTTTTGCACCAGAATGTGAACATGTTTATTTCTGCTGTAAAGTTGGGCATTTTAACATGCGGGTCTATGGGACTGACTCTCTTCTGCAGCCGGCCTCTAGTGGCCAGTGGAGGAACTGCAGACTAACTCACTCCGTGTTCGAGAGAGAGATAGAGGTTGATGCTTGGTTTTAACACAGGACCCAAAGTATTCAGCCAGAAAAGAACATTAATATTCTGTTGGAATGGTTTGGGAGGGCCGAAAATATTGGCCAAGATGGTGGTCTTTAATTCGTACTTCTCTGACGGCACATTTTAGCCAAGGTTATCATAGTTAACTAAAGCTAAAACCATTTAAAAATGCTGCACTGAGTTAAGAGACCAGTTTTATCCATTTTTTAAGCAAACTGTTCATAAGTTATAAGCAAAAAGAGCTATTTTTTATATCTCCTGGCCAGTAGGTGGCGCTGTGCCGAAACGCTCTATGTAGCCTCAGATGATGCTTTTCATGACATGCACCAATTTCCGTCTCAATGCACTAAAGTTTTGCGGAGAAATAGCCTCGTTTTATTTGCCCACCCCTACATGTGACCCGTGCTTTATATTCCAGGATTTGTGTGAAGAATAGACTCAAATCTAAACTGATAATCATCCACAAACGTCCATCACTGATTCAGTGAGTTCACTTCAGTGAGTTCACTTCAGTGAGTTCACTTCAGTGAGTCGACTCTTTAGTCAGTCAACTTTTCAGTCACTGACTCATCTGTCACTGACTCTTCAGTGAGTCGACTTTTCAGTCACTGACTCTTCAGTGAGTCGACTTTTCAGTCACTGACTCTTCAGTGAGTCGACTCTTCAGTGAGTCGACTTTTCAGTCACTGACTCTTCAGTGAGTCGACTCTTCAGTGAGTCGAGTCTTCAGTCACTGACTCTTCAGTGAGTCGACTTTTCAGTCAATCGACTCTTCAGTGAGTCGACTTTTCAGTCACTGACTCTTCAGTGAGTCGACTTTTCAGTCACTGACTCATCTGTCACTGACTCTTCAGTGAGTGAGTCGACTCTTCAGTGAGTCGACTTCAGTGAGCGAATCGTTTGAGAATAGGGATTAAACAGATCAGACTCAGAAGAATGATTCGTTTGTGAATCAGACATTGGTGCTTCGCTCATAAACTCTATTTATGAATATTGACTCAATTTATAATGCTTTATTGTTCTTTTCAAAGCTTTAAAACTTCATTCATTATGATTGAAAATGTAAAAAATGTCTCCGTTTGCTCCACAGAAGAAAGTTAGTTATGTGAGCTTTTACTATTGTCATATTTACATTATTTACTTCTTTCTTGTGCAAAACAATGTAGTTTTTACTTTTAATTATGTGCAGATTATAGAAATAGAGTATAGAAATGCGGTTAATGTTGTTAATATGTGTGTGTTTGCCACAGTTATGCTGCAGCCGTTTGATTACGACCCCAATGAGAAAAGCAAACACAAGTTCATGGTGCAGGCCATCTTCGCCCCGGGACCCTTCTCAGACACAGAAGCCTTGGTGAGTGAGTGAGTGAGTGTGTGAGTGTGTGTGTGTGTGTGTGTGTGAGCTGCTAGTTGGTTGATGAATTGCCTGTTCTTCATGTGTTTCAGTGGAAAGACGCGAAACCAGATGAGCTCATGGATTCCAAACTCAGATGCGTGTTTGAGCTGCCGTCTGAAAACGATAATGTGGTGAGTGTGTGTGTGTGTGTGTGTGTGTGTGTGTGTGTTGTTCAGAGAGACGAGAGCGTGTGTTTCCCTCCACCCTCATACATGCCGCTGTAAACTGAGTTATAAACGTGTGTGTGATCACAGAACGATCTGTACTCAGAGCTTCACACTTTGAGGTGCTGTGAGTCATTTTATTTTCCTGAAATATTTTCTGAAATTCAATTTTAAAAATTAAGTTTGAGATCATAAAAAGTCTGATAAAATTAATGCAACTGCTGTGTGTTTTGGGCTTTTTTACAATTAGAAACATTATTTAATATATATATATATATATATATATATATATATATATATTAATAGTATATTAGCACATATTAGCAGTTTATTGCCTTTCATATTTCCTTTCAGCAAAATCCAGTATTAACCTCTAATGCGCATATATAATACTGCATATATATATATATATATATATATATATATATAGCTTTACAGAGATAAAATGAAAAGTATATTTCTAGAAGAAAATAGCATCACGATCCAGCTTAAGTAAGCTTTCATTCTGTTGTAAAAAAGTTGCTAATTTAGTTAATTTATATATATATATATATATATATATATATATATAGTAGGGCTGTGCAAAAATTAATTGCGATTATCGCAACCAAAATAAAAGTCTGTGTTTACATAATATATTTTTGTGTGCTGTATATAATTATTTTGTATATATAAATACACACAAATGCATATATATATATTTAAGAAAATGTGTTATTCATATATAAAATATTTATATTTATATAATATAGATTATATATATATATATATATATATATATATATATATATATATATATATACAGAATTTAAGCGCAAATAATTCTTAAATATATACATGCATGCATAGGTATTTATATATACAAAATAATTATATACAGCACACACAAATATATTATGTAAACACAGACTTTTATTTTGGATCGCAATTAATTTTTGCACAGCCCTATTATATAGCCGTTCGTTGACCCCATGTTCCCGTTCTCCCCCAGAACGACATCGACGCTCCTGTTAAATCTGCTAGCATGCTAAACTCCTCTAAAGTGGACGGGTCGCTGCCACCCAAACCCGTCAGCGCCTCGATGGACGACTCGGAGAGAAAGAAGGTTCTGGAGGAGTGCAAACGCTTGCAGAGCGAGGCCAACAAGCTGCACGAGGAGAACCGCCAGCTCAAGGTGACGCACGCACCGGTCACATGGGGCAACTGAGATGTGTACCTCATCTGAACGCTCAATAAATCAGCTTTCCATTGATGTACAGGTGAAACTCAAAAATGAGAATATCGTGCAAAAGCTCATTTATTTCAGCAAGGTTTCCATATCTGTAAGCCATAATCATCACAATTATAACAAATAAAGCCTTGAAATATCTCACTTTGGATGTAGTGAGTCTATATAATATATCAGTTTCACCTTTTAAGTTGAATTACTGAAATTAACTTTTGCACGTTATTCTCATTATTTTCATCTGTGGTTTTGTTAGGATAGGACAATATTTGGCTCATATATATGACTATTTGAGGGTACAAAGTTGTGCATTTATGTTCGCCATTGTGCTCACAAAAATAAATATTTTATATATTAACGGTATAAAATGTACAAAATATCTTCACGGAACATGATCGTTACTTAATATCCTAATGATTTTTGGCATAAAAGAAAAATGTATCATTTTAACCCATACAATTTGTTGTTGGCTATCACCACAAATATACACTGATTGTTTATTCCATTGTTTACACATCCTTTTTAAAAATGGCGGGTGCTGGTGTTTCTGCCAATCAGTAAACACTTACGTCACGGGTAGTTCCTATAGTGCTGGTTTAGTAAATCCGTTCTAGAACTAAAGTCATTCCTAGTTCCTGCGGTGCGAACAAACACGCCAAAATCTGTGAACTTCTGCCAATAGTTCTAGAAACCATGAAACGGTTCCTGCGGTGCGAAAGCCCCTATTAGTGCAGCAGATTAGTAAAAATTTTGGTATACAAGCATGAAATTTGGTACAGATATTCTTTAAGTGCCACTATTCTGGAAAAAGACATTGGCCACTCAAAAATTCAATATGGTGGCCATTTTACAAGATGGGTTAAACACTTAAAGGGTTAAATTGAGCTCTGACAGAAATGGTGGCCATCTTGAATTTTTCAAAGTGCCACACATCTTTTTCCATGAGAATGTTCCTTGAAGAATATTTGTACCAAATTTCATGATAGCACCACCATTTGAAAAAAAGATTCAAGAGAAATGGTGGCCATCTTAAATTTTTGAGGGACAAACACCATTTCCCAAAAAAAAATACTCTGAAAGGTATTTTCACAAAATGTTATGCCCACATCACTGTTTGAATGATTGACAGAAATAGCGGCCATCTTGAGAAAATGGTCGCCATCTTGAATTTTTCAAAGTGGCATACATCTTTTTCCAAGAGAATATTCCTTTAAAAATATTTGTACCAAATTTCATGATAGCACCACCATTTGAAAAAAAGATTCAAGAGAAAGGGCGGCCATCTTGAAAAATGGTGGCTATCTTGAATTTTTGAGGGACAAACACCATTTCCCAAAAAAATACTCTGAAAGGTATTTTCACAAAATGTTATGCCCACATCACTGTTTGAATGATTGACAAAATGGGCATTTGACAGAAATAGCAGCCATCTTGAGAAAATGTTCGCCATCTTGAATTTTTCAAATTGCCACACATCTTTTTCCATGAGAATGTTCCTTGAAAAATATTTGTACCAAATTTCATGATAGCACCACCATTTGAAAAAAAGATTCAAGAGAAAGGGCGGCCATCTTGAAAAATGGTGGCCATCTTGAATTTTTGAGGGACAAGCACTATTTCCCCAAAAATACTCTCAAAGGTACTTTCATGCCTACATCACTGTTTGAACGATTGACAAAATGGGCATTTGACAGAAATAGCGGCCATCTTGAGAAAATGGTCGCCATCTTGAATATTTCAAAGTGTGTTTTTCAAAGAATCTTTCAAAAAAGATTCAAGAGAAATGGTGGCCATCTTGAAGAATGGTGGCCATCTTGAATTTTTGAGGGACAAGCACTATTTCCCAAAAAATACTCTCAAAGGTACTTTCATGCCTACATCACTGTTTGAACGATTGACAAAATGGGCATAGCGGCCATCTTGAGAAAATGGCCGTCATGTTGAATTTTTGGTTGGCCAACGCCTTTTTCCTAAAAAGCGACCCGTAGAGAGCATCTGTGCCAAATGTCATGCTTGTATACCAATTTTGGTTTTGCTTGTGTTGGTCATCAGGAAGAGAGTTTGAGACTGAGAAAGTTCCAGCGCATCGAACACGCGTCGACCAATTCCAGGTCTCCGATTGGCCGAGAGTCCACGACCAGTTCGCTCCCCTCACTGCTGGTCGTCATCGCCGCCATCTTCATCGGCTTCTTCCTCGGGAAGTTCATCCTGTAGGCGAAGGCGGATCTGACGAACGGTTTCGACACGAGCGATCGATGGTGTTGACGAAGTTTGGTCCGCATAATCATCATCATCATCCCGACGGGCCGACCGGCGACGCCATCTTTGTTTGTTTTGGTTCACATGCTGTTGTTTCTGTCGAGGAATGGACGTTACGAACTGGTTTATTAGGACGGATGAAGGCGAACCCCTCCCCCCAAACTCCCATCTTAGTTTTACTAAAACGGTTGAAAAGTGTAAATGTCATTATTTTTAATCCCTCCATCCGAAACGAAAGAGCATGTGCTGATGATGTCATCAACGGTCGACGCGCGACACGGGTGCCTCCTGTCCTTCACGTGTACATTTGTTCTTCTTTGTTCCTAACAATACCAATGCAGACTGTTTTATTACTGTAATTATCAGTTATGAATTCTATTATTAATGTACTTTCTTCTCTGAACTGCATTTATCCACACAAATGTTCACGACGTCTTCACTTTACTGTCTCATACTAGACGACATTGACGAAATAAACGGGAAAAATAGATACGTTTTGTGTCTTTTATTTGTATTTGCGTCACTGTTGCCCTTCTATCAGCTCGAACCAGTCTGGCCATTCTCCTCTGACCTCTGGCATCAACAAGGCATTTCCACCCACAGAACTGCCGCTCACTGGATGTTTTTTCTTTTTCGGACCATTCTCTGTAAACCCTAGAGATGGTTGTGCGTGAAAATCCCAGTAGATTAGCAGTTTCTGAAATACTCAGACCAGCCCTTCTGGCACCAACAATCATGCCACGTTCAAAGTCACTCAAATCACCTTTCTTCCCCATACTGATGCTCGGTTTGAACTGCAGGAGATTGTCTTGACCATGTCTACATGCCTAAATGCACTGAGTTGCCGCCATGTGATTGGCTGCTTAGAAATTAAGTGTTAACGAGCAGTTGGACAGGTGTACCTAATAAAGTGGCCGGTGAGTGTATATATATATATATATATATATATAAGAACAAATACTTTAGCTTCACACATTCTTTTAAACCAACAATTGAATGTGTAAGTTTCATAAAAATGCAACATTTTGATCAAAAACCTGAGAAAATAGTTTTTTCTCAAGACTTCATTCAGTAACATTACGCAGTTTTGATTAATATGCTGTTTATTTGACGTATACTTCAGCAATGCTTCTAAAGTTAATTCGTTGTACATATATTATTCGTGTATATATATATATATATATATATATATATACTTAAGTCTTTCAAGCACCAATATTTCCTTTAGCAAATACATATTTAGTGTGCAAAATCAAGACAAACGTGTTCAAGTTTCAAATTTATTGTCATTCTGTTGTTCTTTGCTGAAGAATGTAATGTTAAACAGTTAGCACAGTTTTATTCAGGCTGATGTCTGTGTGTAACCGATAAACATGGATCTTAAAATACAGTTATTAATATTCATTACGCAGTAAAACAACAGATATAAAACATCTTAAATGTATTTTTTTAAGCATTTAATAATAATAAAGCAGGACATTTTTACCCCCTTATGTGTTTCGTTCTCAGGATTAAACACATTATACAGTATGAGAAATGAACAATGTTATAGTTATGAAACTTAATGATTTCATACATAATTTTTCTATAACGATATTTTGCAGGGTGGGTCTGTGTATTTATAAATATAATGTTGATGAGTGTGTAGGGTCGGGGTTACTGGCCTGTGTTAAAGCCTTCCTAAAACAGCAGTGATTATCTACATTAATATGCAGCCCTTGGAATGGCTCATATCGTCGTCTTAAACTCATTCTCGTATAAAAATACCTCTGATATGAACGTCCTCGTCTCACGCGTTCTGCAACGAATGCTTTACAGGGAAAACAGAGAAATTAAAGTTCTGTCATCATCATTTGACATGTCAAACCTTGAGCTCATCCTTTCTGTCAAACACTAATGGAGAATTTTTAAAAGCAACTCGAGTCACACCAATAAAATAAACAGTAAAAGTAAGGGACACAACACAAACTCTATCTCACACACACACATTTTTTGGAGTGCATTTACGTTTATAAATAGTTCGTAGGAACATTTCTCAAATTGTCGCGTCATATTTACGCTCATCATCCGCTCGTCTTCATGAACGAGGCTCCTGCTCTCTATGAATGGAAAAGAAACAGAATAATCGATGACAGAATCTTCATTTCGGGCGGGAACGTCTTTCCCTTTCGGCTCTCATGAAAAACAAACTCGTCAGCAGTGAAAGCGTTGGGCTTCGTTCGTTCTAATAAAGTGCGGTTATCGTTGTGCAGCAGTTTCGATTAGTCCAATCATTATTACACAAGTGCATTCTGGGTCTTCAAGTCAAACATGTTCCACAAACGGCACCGTCGTCATCGTCAGATCGCCATGGTAACTGTCCCGGCAACTGGCGTGAAAATGCACTTATTTGTCTGCAAACATAAACGCAAATAAACTCAAGACCGCCACCGTTGTCGCCAGATCGCCATGGTAACCGCCCTGGCAACGGTTCCTGAGTCGCTGCGGCTCCTCGGCGATGACCTCTGACCTGCACTGGAGTAAAGGCATCTGATAGGACGTGGCTCTCCTCTCGGGCCGGTCCGGGCTGGATCCGTCGCTGGGCCGCTGGCCGTTGTAGAGCAGGTTTCGCCCCTGAGCGTCCGTCTCCGCGCGGAAGAGCTCGTACTCCGTGTGTGGGAGGCGGAGCCCCAACGCCACGCAGCCATTGGTCGGAGTGACGTCCTGCTCCACACCCACACGCCACGAGCCCTGAACGCCACACTCGTTCCCCTCGAAGACGTTCAGCAGAGACGTGGTAGCGAGATCCATCGGCATCACACGCATGTGGTTCACTGGAAGGAGAATTCATTAAAGTCCATTAATAGATCCGGCCCACATCTGGCACAAATGGATTCCACATGGCCCAGATCCGGCACAAATGGATTCCACATGGTCCAGATCCGGTCCACATCTGGCACACATGATTCCACATGGCCCTGATCCGGCCCGCATCTGGCACAAATGGATTCCACATGGTCCAGATCCGGCCCACATCTGGCACAAATGGATTCCACATGGTCCAGATCCGGCACACATCTGGCACAAATGGATTCCACATGGTCCAGATCCGGCACAAATGGATTCCACATGGCCCAGATCCGGCACACATGATTCCACACAGTCCAGATCCGGCCCACATCTGGCACAAATGGATTCCACATGGTCCAGATCCGGTCCACATCTGGCACAAATGGATTCCACATGGTCCAGATCCGGTCCACATCTGGCACAAATGGATTCCACACGGTCCAGATCCGGTCCACATCTGGCACACATGATTCCACATGGCCCTGATCCGGCCCACATCTGGCACAAATGGATTCCACATGGTCCAGATCCGGCCCACATCTGGCACAAATGGATTCCACATGGTCCAGATCCGGCACAAATGGATTCCACATGGCCCAGATCCAGCACACATGATTCCACACAGTCCAGATCCGGCCCACATCTGGCACAAATGGATTCCACATGGTCCAGATCCGGTCCACATCTGGCACAAATGGATTCCACATGGTCCAGATCCGGTCCACATCTGGCACAAATGGATTCCACACGGTCCAGATCCGGCCCACATCTGGCACAAATGGATTCCACATGGCCCAGATCCGGCACAAATGGATTCCACATGGTCCAGATCCGGCCCACATCTGGCACAAATGGATTCCACATGGCCCAGATCCGGCACAAATGGATTCCACATGGTCCAGATCCGGCCCACATCTGGCACAAATGGATTCCACATGGTCCAGATCCGGCCCACATCTGGCACAAATGGATTCCACACAGTCCAGATCCGGCCCACGTCTGGCACACATGATTCCACATGGCCCAGATCCGGCCCACATCTGGCACAAATGGATTCCACACAGTCCAGATCCGGCCCACATCTGGCACAAATGGATTCCACACAGTCCAGATCCGGCCCACATCTGGCACAAATGGATTCCACATGGTCCAGATCCGGCCCACATCTGGCACAAATGGATTCCACATGGTCCAGATCCGGCCCAGATCTGGCACAAATGGATTCCACACAGTCCAGATCCGGTCCACATCTGGCACAAATGGATTCCACATGGTCCAGATCCGGCCCACATCTGGCACAAATGGATTCCACATGGTCCAGATCCGGCCCACATCTGGCACAAATGGATTCCACACAGTCCAGATCCGGCCCACATCTGGCACAAATGGATTCCACATGGTCCAGATCCGGCCCACATCTGGCACAAATGGATTCCACACAGTCCAGATCCGGCCCACGTCTGGCACACATGATTCCACATGGCCCAGATCCGGCCCACATCTGGCACAAATGGATTCCACACAGTCCAGATCCGGCCCACATCTGGCACAAATGGATTCCACACAGTCCAGATCCGGCCCACATCTGGCACAAATGGATTCCACATGGTCCAGATCCGGCCCACATCTGGCACAAATGGATTCCACATGGTCCAGATCCGGCCCAGATCTGGCACAAATGGATTCCACACAGTCCAGATCCGGTCCACATCTGGCACAAATGGATTCCACATGGTCCAGATCCGGCCCACATCTGGCACAAATGGATTCCACATGGTCCAGATCCGGCCCACATCTGGCACAAATGGATTCCACACAGTCCAGATCCGGCCCACGTCTGGCACACATGATTCCACATGGCCCAGATCCGGCCCACATCTGGCACAAATGGATTCCACACAGTCCAGATCCGGCCCACATCTGGCACAAATGGATTCCACATGGTCCAGATCCGGCCCAGATCTGGCACAAATGGATTCCACACAGTCCAGATCCGGCCCACATCTGGCACAAATGGATTCCACATGGTCCAGATCCGGTCCACATCTGGCACAAATGGATTCCACACAGTCCAGATCCGGCCCACATCTGGCCCACATGGATTTCACACAGTCCAGATCCGGTCCACATCTGGCACAAATGGATTCCACACAGTCCAGATCCGGCCCACATCTGGCCCACATGGATTTCACACAGTCCAGATCCGGCCCAGATCCGGCCCACATGGATTCCACACGGTCCAGATCCGGCCCACATCTGGCACAAATGGATTCCACATGGTCCAGATCCGGCCCACATCTGGCCCACATGGATTTCACACAGTCCAGATCCGGCCCAGATCCGGCCCACATGGATTCCACACGGTCCAGATCCGGCCCACATCTGGCACAAATGGATTCCACATGGTCCAGATCCGGCCCACATCTGGCCCACATGGATTTCACACAGTCCAGATCCGGCCCAGATCCGGCCCACATGGATTCCACACGGTCCAGATCCGGCCCACATCTGGCACAAATGGATTCCACACAGTCCAGATCCGGCCCAGATCGTTTCGATATTTTCGAAGAGTCTCACCTCTGAACACGAACTCGGTGCCGCCCATGACGCGTGTGGACCGAACCCCGCGACTGTACCGTCCGCTAGCGTAGATGCTGAAGGCGGGGTGTTTGCAGGCCGGGTCAGAGTAGTGGTAGTATCGGCCTTCCCACGTGCTGTTGTTGTCGTGGAAGATGAAGTGTCGCGTGAGGAACAGAACCTCGGGCCGGACCTCGCAGCGCCGCGACACCCAGTGCCCGTGGAGGCTCACCGCGAGCTCGGGTCCGTGCGGGAGAACCGGCGGGTGGAAGACGTCCGAGAGAGACACGATCCCACACGAGACACAGCTCAGATCGTGGTTCTGACGACAGATGTGATTATCTTCAATTCAGTTCACACTTATTAAATGTTTTATTTTACTGTATGTTACTGTTAATGAACTTCAAAAGATTAATTAACAACAATCAGAAACAATCAGAATTTTTTCTCTCCCCAACACTTCAATAACATCAAGAAAAATTAAAGCTGTTCTTTTGCACACAAAAACATGTGTGTGAGTGCAGCACATAGCAAGTAAATCAATACGTATGACCAGAGAGATTTATTCCAGGCAAAAGTTTGTAACAACCACGATTTTTAATGTTTTTGAGTGTGTTCTGCTCACCAAGACTTGTGTAGTGTCCTGGAGTGGCCACTAGGTGTCGTGTTTGTATCACAAGTGTTGTGTGTCCTGACCAGTAAAGATGTGTGAGGAAGACCTCTGTACTGGTCAGGACACACAACACTTGTGATACAAACACGACACCTAGTGGCCACTCCAGGACACTACACAAGCCAAGAGTGTGTATCTCTGTTGCTGCAAACAGAAGTAAAGCGATAATAAATACAACTCAGTGTATGGAGTCTGATTTATAGTGAGAAGATCCTTAAGTTTATCTGATCAGAAACACAGGAAAAACCTGTTTTATGTTTATTATAAATATTTGTTCAATAATCATTTATATAATAATCATTTGTTTGTAATGAATATGAAAACATTTTATGTTTGCTATTTTTTCCAGGATATTACCATATTTTTATAAAAATAGAACAAATAGGTTTTTGTAACGAATAATAATACATTTATTTTTATAATGAAATTTTGTAATTAATAATATTAATAATACATTTTTGTTAATGTTTAAACACTTCTTTGTAAATTTGCAAATTGCTTTTTAATGAAAAAAATAGTTGCTGTTTTTATATAGATTTTTAATTAAAAATAGTGCATTTTTGTACTGAATAATAATAATAATGTTTCCTTTACATATTAATATTAATTAATAATAATATTTTTATATGAATATATTTTTATATATAAAATATATAATAATTATTTTATATTTTTATTATTTTTTTTGGGGGGGGGGGTATTTACACATTTTTATAATAATAATAATAAAATAATAATCATATTTTTCCTTTAAATAATAATATTAATAATATTTTATATTTATTTTATAAATGTTTTTTTTAATATATATTTACACATTTTTATGATAATAATAAAATGTTTTTGTAATTAATAATGATTCATTTTTGTAATGAATAATAATGCATTTTTAATGAATAATAATGTTTTTTTATATTTATAATTCTTTTTTTATGTTTTTGTAATTTTTTTTTACAAAAAAACCTAACATTTGATGTTGAAGCCTATGAAATGTATTTTCTTTCAAGGATGTTTACATATTTTTTATTTGACATTTGCTTTATTAGCTGCTCATTAGAGCAGTACGTCCCTCTCGGCTGCCGATTACAGTGATTTACCAGACAGTGTTTCCGCAACACATGCCCTGAATGTTTTCTGCGCTCACCTTGGCGTTCTGCAGCGCGGGCTGATAGCTGGAGGGTCTGTAGTAAATCCTCTGCGCAGGTTCGGTGTGAACGTCTCCCAGGTACAGCTCCTCCACCAGGTGATCCAGGTTGTGGTGCAGGTACTGTTTCTCCAGCCTCAGCAGCTGAAGCTCATGCATGGAGAAGTTCAGGCCTCGGTACCAGTCGCAGTCGCAGACGCTCTCGTCGCTCCACAGATCGTAACTCACGTGAGGCTCCCAGGATCCGGGGTCCATCGAGGAGCCTCTGCAGGTGCGGTTCAGTTTCTGACCGAGATCTTTAGCCACCGACGCCGAGTGACACACCAACTGTCGAGACAAGACACGTTTATTTCTACAGTACACTGTAAAAAAAGATTGTGATTTTAACAGGAAAAGACTGCTTCAGTGAAAAGATGGTAAATGGTAAAATAACGCCTCAGTGGAAATACGGTAAAACGATAAATGGTAAAATAACGCTTCAGTGAAAAGACGGTAAATGGTAAAATAACGCCTCAGTGGAAATACGGTAAAACGATAAATGGTAAAATTAACGCTTCAGTGAAAAGACGGTAAAACGATAAATGGTAAAATAATGCTTCAGTGAAAAGACGGTAAACGGTAAAATAATGTTTCAGTGAAAAGACGGTAAAACGGTAAACGGTAAAATAATGTTTCTGTGAAAAGACGGTAAAACGGTAAACAGTAAAATAACGTTTCAGTGTAAAGACGGTAAAACGGTAAACAGTAAAATAACGTTTCAGTGAAAAGACGGTAAAACGGTAAACGGTAAAATAATGCTTCAGTGAAAAGACGGTAAAACGGTAAATGGTAAAATAATGTTTCAGTGAAAAGACGGTAAGGCGGTAAAACGGTAAAATAATGTTTCAGTGAAAAGACGGTAAAACGGTAAACGGTAAAATAATGCTTCAGTGAAAAGACGGTAAAACGGTAAATGGTAAAATAACGCTTCAGTGAAAAGACGGTAAAACGATAAATGGTAAAATAATGTTTCAGTGAAAAGACGGTAAGGCGGTAAAACGGTAAAATAATGTTTCAGTGAAAAGACGGTAAAACGGTAAACGGTAAAATAATGTTTCAGTGAAAAGACGGTAGAACGGTAAATGGTAAAATAAAGCAGCTTCCAAAAAAAATCATGGCCTAAAATGTATGTGTGATAAAATCGTCGAAAATGTCGAATCAAATAAAATATTTTTTTTCTAAAGTTACTCTTTGTAATGTCTATTTGATGCTTTTCTCATTTAACACAATAATGACTTAAAATGATCGTTTGGGGGGAAATACCTAAAATCTCAAATTAACTTGATTAATTAATCGGCACACCATGTAATTAAATAGATTAAACATTTTAACAGCTTGACAGCCCTACTATATTTATATATATTTATAAGTTGTCAAGTCAGCTTCATTTATTCAGCGCATTTAATAATATAGAGTTTCACAGCAGCTTTACAGTGATAACAGGAGATTACAGTCACAGAGAGTGTTTACAGCAGATCTAGAATACAGTTATTGTCCAGATAAAGTTAGTTTCGATTGATTCACTTCCGTTGTAAAGATCATTAATTATTAACTCACACGACACCGTTTTAATTGTAAACAGAAAACTTTTAAAATGTTCCGGCCGCTCATTTGCACGACAACAGTGTTTGGAGCTCGAGAACACAAACCATTATAAGCATAGGGCCCAAAACAATGACCTTGGGGGTCCTCGGGTTTTCATTAAAACTGGAATACTAGAAACATAATAGTTGACAAACTAACACAACCTGTGTGCGATGGATCTGGTAGTCGGCCTCGGTCCCGCCCCGTACGATCCAGGACGCCTGTCGGAGTCGCAGTCGGCCCCGGATGAGGAGTGTGTATGTGGGGTCGGTGCAGTGGTTGTCGGCGTAGTAGAACTGAAGAGCCTGGAAGGTGTTGTTGTGAAAGAAGCGGTACGAGCGAGTGAGAAACTCTGGACCGGGTCGAACCTCACAGCTGCCATGAGGGAACAGAGAGAGTCAAGTCACCTTTAAATTAGCCTGTATTTCATGTTTACGGTAATACACTCTAAAATATTTTCACAGTATAAATACTGTAAAATAACAGTAAATTGCAGGCGACTCTGCTGCAAGTATTTAGGCAACCCGTCACTCACATGAGATCCGCCAATAGCAAACCACAACCATCGAATCAATTCCCCACAAACAAAATCAAGCCCCGCCCACATTTGTTCTTGTTTTAGAAGCCTTTCACTCAGATATACGGCACAAAGGGGAAGAAAAGACTTGCACAACTTTACGCCGACTTCAATGTTGTAAAATTAAATTTATAGATTATGACACAAATTATAAATTCAGTCATTTTTACTGCCAATTTTTTGGTAGTTTATCAGGTAATTTTTACTGCCAATTTTACTGTAGTTTACCAGGTCATTTTTACTACCAATTTTACTGTAGTTTACCGGGTCATTTTTACTACCAATTTTACGGTAGTTTACCAGTCATTTTTACTACCAATTTTACGGTAGTTTACCGGGTCATTTTCACTACCAATTTTACTGTAGTTTACCGGGTCATTTTTACTACCAATTTTACGGTAGTTTACCAGTCATTTTTACTACCAATTTTACGGTAGTTTACCGGGTCATTTTCACTACCAATTTTACTGTAGTTTACCGGGTCATTTTTACTAACAATTTTACGGTAGTTTACCGGTCATTTTTACTGCCAATTCTACAGTAGTTTACCGGGTCATTTTTACTGCCATTTTTACGGTAGTTTACCGGTAATTTTTACTGCCAATTTTACAGTAGTTTACCGGGTCATTTTTACTGCCATTTTTACGGTAGTTTACCGGTAATTTTTACTGCCAATTTTACAGTAGTTTACCGGGTCATTTTTACTGGCAATTTTACGGTAGTTTACCGGGTCATTTTTACTGCCAATTTTACGGTAGTTTACTGGGTCATTTTACAGTCAATTTAACGGTAATTTATCAGGCAATTTTTACTGGCAAATTACTGGGATTGCTGTGTGAAAGGGGCTAATAGTGTCATAATTCAGATCAATTCAGTTCAAGTTTTGTTCTCATCTGATACTGTCAGTGTAGTTAAATCGATAATATAACTGAATACTAATTGTCTTTTAAAAGAAAAGAAAAGAAAAGAAAGACTCTGACGCTCTCACCTGGTGGACACCCAGTGGCCCTCGATGTTGGGCGGCATCTGGACTGTTATGCGGGCACCATTATGCAGGTGTTTCAGCATGTGGAGGCACTGTGTGTGTTTGGACGGCCAGCCGAGACTCTTCTCTAGCGCCAGACGAGGGGAACGACTGTCCGACGAGCCCTTCACACACCCTGAGGACACCAAACACAGCAACTGGTTAGATGAGGTTTCGGAGGCTGTGTACAAGCGTGATCAACGGAACGAGAGGTCTAATTTATATTTTGATGTGCGAATATTTCGGACTCAGTTTGCAATGGCCTTTAAACGGCACAATAGGGAAAACAAGACTTGCGCAACTTACACTTTACACTAAATTCATAAATTATGACACAATTACCAGTAAATTATGTCTGTCTGTCTATCTATCTATCTATCTATTGAAATGATTTAAAAATATGGATGGATGGACAGACAGATGGATGAATAGATAGATAGATAGATAGATAGATAGATACTATCTATCTATCTATTCATCCATCTGTCTGTCCATCCATCCATATTTTTAAATCATTTCAATGTAAAACACTTTGAATTAGCAGTTATAATTTCAGTTTATGTTAGTATTGAAAGGGTTAATTAATTCTGTAAATCCTTGAGAACTGTGCGCATGAACGAATGTAAAAAGATCTGCAAGTAAACACTGTAATGACACATGGCTTTAAAGATACTAACTACACATCGTTTAGATCAAGCTGAATGGAAAGACTAATTCCAGAAAGAACCCCTGTAGAAACACACACACACACACACACACACGTTTGAACGTTAGGGGATATAAACCTGTAATGAATGTGGGAACGAGCTGTTGCTTTGGACAGAGATGAGGTATTATAATTCATTTTTAAATGTGGTGTAATGACACTTGGAGAAAATAAAGCTCATGGTTGAGATAACAGCGAACACATTTCTGGCCCGTGACCAGGACCGGCATACGGACGCCAGATGAAAGCACAAAACCCCTGAATAGCTGCAGAATTTGAGGACTAAAACCTCGGAAATTAAATAATTTCAGTGCCTGAGGCTTCAGGTCTATATGAACACACATTCCAGAAACATCGCAAATATATTCCCAAAGTAGGAAACTTCATGAGGAGAAACTGCGTCTGCCTGAATCCGAGTCAAGAGAGCATGCGGAATAACAACGTTTCAACCATGAAGGAGTGCAGAAACAATCCAATGCGCGACACAACATCTTTTCAGGACCTTTTAACCTTTTTGAATAAAGTCCATCACTTTTTTTGTGATTTACATTATAATAATATTTCACTATTTTACTGTCTTTTGGATCTGCTGCTTATTTCAAAAGAGACTGCTAGTGTAAAAGTGCTTAGTTTGTTCCTGTACGATGCAAAAATCGAGTTATGGATTTAATATTCGCTAGAGGGATCAGTGAACCGACTTCTATTCTGTTTCTGTCTTGTTTCTCACACTAATCTTGAGCACTTTCATGCTGAAGCGAGCAGAGCCAAACACTCGGGTTCTTCCTCAAAGCGTCCACAACTCTCGAGAGCCGAGACCAAACCACCAGAACACTTCCAGCTGGCCCGATCCCATAACAGCACACACACACACACACACACACACAGCTCCATCCTAAAGCGGTTTAGCACACGTGTTCAGGGCCGCTTTCTTCCGGACAGCCGCTTTAACGGCCCTCTCGTTCATTCTGATTATATATACAAGTTTATGAGCTTGTAGACGTTTTAATAGATGCATGATTCAATGGAGGAAAGGGTTTCATGTGGATAAGAATAGAGACACGCCACATGTATTTAGAGGAGGATGCCAGATAACAGGGGAAAGTTACCAGCAAACGTTCTGCCATACTTTAATAATGTCCTCAAAAGAAATCCTTCATGCATCGTTTATTTAAACATTTCAGTTGGAACGCTTTTTAAATGCTAAATGAACATTCAAATGTAACATGTTTTGCAAAATGGAACGTTCACAAAACCGTTTGAAACATTTCAAATTTAAATCTTTAAATCATGAATGACGTTTTGATTTATGGGCGAAACTTTATCTTTCAATTTCAACTTTTTGCTAGTTGTAAATAAAGATTTATGAAGTACGTTTTAAGAGAACATATTCATGTTTAATTCAATTTATTTCTAAATAATTGTGAAATTTACAATTCCTGAGAGAAAATCATTTTAAACCCGATTATTATGTATCAGAATTTGAATATATTAAAGGGCTCATTTCAAACTTTCATTCTTTTTCCCAGATAATATTTGATAATTTTAGCAATGTTCTGAGCCAAAAACATGTGTTTTGTCAGATTATTCTGCTGTTCAATCATTTGTAAGTCACTTTAGAGAAAATGATTAATGTAAGCAATGGAAATGATCATTCTGTCATCATTAAACTCATACTAACTCAGATCATTGTGGTAACACATCACAATAATGCTCATTAGTTAACATGGACTAATAATGAACTGCATACATCATTTATTAATCTTAGTTAATGCTAATTTCAACATTTACTAATACTTTATTAAAATCTTGCTAACATTAGGCCTTGTTAATGCACTGAACTATCATGAACAGCTGTATTTTTATTAACTAAAGTTGACAAAGATTAACAAATACAGAAATGAATGTATAGCTCATTGTTAGTTCACGTTACTAATACTAATATTAACTAACAAACCTTATTGTAAATGACATTGGACCCCATTGACTTTCATTATGAAAGACATTATTAAAATCATAGGGTGAGTAAACAATGACAGCATTTTTAGATGTTCTGCATGTTCTTTTCTTTCCAGTGTGTATCTCACAGTTTGAGCTTGATTATGATTAATATCTCGGAGACACCTGCAGTGTGTGTTCTCTCTGACCCGATCCCGAGGGTTCCCCTTATTCCCAGCACACTGTAATCTGGCCTGAGACTGGTTTACGCTGCTGGGAAAGCCTGCTATAATGCGCCACTTAATTGAATGTTAGATTCTCTTAAACACCCTGCAAAGTGCATATGAAAATATCTTTTTATCTCTCGGTCTGTTTGATGAGGTTGCCAAACGTTTGTGTTTTCCAGCTGATGAAACGGGTCAAACACAGTCCAGTAACTGGGCTCTCTTCCCAAGTGACACTTTATGAGATCCACTCACGTGTGTGTGGAGAAAAACAATATTTTATGTTATTGAATCCTTAATAGGTTACAATCTCTACATTCTACATCGCATAATAGTGCAAACTATCCCCTAACACAGACACACACACGTATCTAATATATATTAAGTGCCAAAAATAACCCATATAATTGAAATTTTAGGGCACAAACAGCCGGTTTGTCTGACTTTATAGACTCCAATATTAACCCCTTACCTTTCACCCCCTTTTTGAGAATAGGGGTTAAAATGCACTATTCAAAGTATGATTTGGAATATACCCAAGTTTGGTCTTGTTTTAAAGGAAACACTCAGCAGATTATTGCTGAAATGGAAACACTTCAAAAAATGAAAGTATGAAAAAGTTATGGAAGTTTAAATTTACATTAAATCAAATATACTGTACTATATATGTTTTATTTTATATAAAATATATATTTTACAAAATATTTTTTACTCTAAAATTACTATAAAATCAAAGCCATAAATCTAACCAAGTTATGTTCCAAATTTGAAGTTGATATCACAAAAATTTAAGTTCGCATGAGATTTTGTTTGGGCGTAGTACCAAAAATAGCCACCGGGTGCCATTGAATTCCATTGAATTTAGTTGTATACAACATATTCATAATTTTCTGTCCATTTCTGTCACAAAATTTGTGACCTTGAGACACAGGTCTTTCAGACAATATGTGTTTTGTCAAGATTAGAAAAAGTTTTGATCATAAATTATGAAATATAATGATGCCCAAAAGGGGAGGAGCCTGATAAAATAAGTACCGTTTCTATGGTGATGCAGCACTTAATTATAAAACGGTTTTCACAGGATGAATTCTGAGTTTATAAGCTTTCAAATGATACCTAATTTATAATAACTACTAAAATATGTGATATAATAAAAAAGGTGATAAAAAAGATATTATATTTTAGAGGATAATATATATATATATATATATATATATATATATATATATATATATATATTATAATTTTAATTGAAAAATACTAGATTATATGTTTTATTATATGAACTTTTAGCATAAAAACAGAAGTTTCAATGATTAAAAGTGGGTGCATCGACTTTTTGTGACAAAGGTCAGACCTCCTGTGCGCAGATTTTTGAGGTGCACTCTTGTCATAAATTCGTCAATTACTCCTCCTACATAATTTGTAACACAAAACAGGGGTAGAATATCTAATTAGAAGTCTAAGACCTTTCCAATTATATTTAATTTAATTTGTCATAATTAGATTAGAATTTAAGAAATATAGTGAAGTAGTTAGGCGTCCCGGTACCAGGACGGTGACAGTTATGACCCTGCAGAGAAGATCTAATCAATTAGCCTATTAGGCTACATAAAACTGACTGAGCTCAATTAACAGTACAGAATCAGTGTTATATTATAAGATAACCGTTTTAAAAGAATCTATTCACGTTTTAAAAGAATCTATTCACAATTGAATTCACTAATAGATAAAACAGCAAATGCTTAAATATGACGACAATCTGATTTTAAAGCAGATTCGACTTTGAATAGCCTACAATTTAAGTTGTAACTAATTGTTCTTTAGGAAAGGTTTTAAAAAGCTATATCTCTGCGTTAACTATTTTGACTGACAGCTAGTCAACACGACATAGCTTCTGACCGACGACATTTCTAATTGATATGATTATGATATTAATATTCTATTTACAAATGCATTCATATTTGCAATCTCAAACAGCAATGAAACTGAATGCAAACACTCACCGATCGCCACGAGCAGCAGAAGCACACACACAGCCATTGCTATTCCCACAGAAGGAGATGACCCTTCCTCAGATTAAACACACATGAAGTTTCTCTTTTATCCAGAACTATCTTCACTCCGACAACATCCATGAGACGCGACGCGCTGCAGACGCGCGAGGACACACATCTGAAGGACACACACTCGCGACACACACGCATCGATTCATATCGCGATGAGTTAGGAGAACATGCAGCAATCCGCGGAAAACCATGACGGAGAACTCGAGAGTGTGTGTGTGTGTGTGTGTGTTCACCACATCAAACAGATCCTGATCTCAGAACAAGTTAAGCTCCTCCTGTTAGAGCCTGCAGAGATTTTTGCACAGGACATTTCTTTTTCTTGTGTTAAATGTCTAATTAAATGTATACGCTAGTTCAATCTCTAAATATACATCCACGATGTTTGTCTTCATAATCTTTAATCAAAGCGAAACACTTTTCCTCATTATCAATCCGTCTTAATGTGCGGGTCACGTGATCGATTCTTCTGAGTAATTTTGCAAGAAAAAAATTCTTTAAAACTTTAACATTAAATTAATGTAAAAAAAAAAACACGTAATGACTATACGAACATTATACGAAACATTCCATTTTGCAAACATTATCAAACAACTATCGCAACATTTAAAAAATCTTAGATAATGTCCAACTAAAACATAAATAAATAAATCCATGATCGAATCCTTATTAAAGCAACAGAAGTTATTCAGTCAAGAGGGGTATTTTTCTTCGTCCTTTGTTGTTTGATGAAGATTATAAACACAGATAGCAGGAATATTCAACCCGATCTCACAGCAATTAGATTTTTATGTGGTGGCTAATTCTTACAAATTCAAACAACCTCACTCATATGAATTAGTGCGATTTTTGTTAAATCGTACATATTTTACGAGTTTTCCAATTCGTATGAATTTGTACGAATGACCTCCCTCTGACTCCGCCCCTAAACCTACCCATCACGTGGATTTAGACCCCGCCCCTAAACCTACACATCACATGGATTTAGACCCCGCCCCTAAACCTACACATCACATGGATTTAGACCCCGCCTCTAAACCTATACATCACATGGGTTTAAACCCCGCCTCTAAACCTACACATCACATGGATTTAGACCCCACCCCTAAACCTACACATCACTTGGGTTTAGACCCCGCCCCTAAACCTACACATCACATGGATTTAGACCCCGCCCCTAAACCTACACATCACATGGGTTTAGACCCCGCCCCTAAACCTACACATCACATGGATTTAGACCCCGCCCCTAAACCTACACATCACATGGGTTTAGACCCCGCCCCTAAACCTACACATCACATGGATTTAGACCCCGCCCCTAAACCTACACATCACATGGATTTAGACCCCGCCCCTAAACCTACACATCACATGGGTTTAGACCCCGCCCCTAAACCTACACATCACATGGGTTTAGACCCCGCCCCTAAACCTACACATCACATGGATTTAGACCCCGCCTCTAAACCTATACATCACATGGGTTTAAACCCCGCCTCTAAACCTACACATCACATGGATTTAGACCCAACCCCTAAACCTACACATCACTTGGGTTTAGACCCCGCCCCTAAACCTACACATCACATGGGTTTAAACCCCGCCTCTAAACCTACACATCACATGGATTTAGACCCCACCCCTAAACCTACACATCACATGGGTTTAGACCCCGCCCCTAAACCTACACATCACATGGATTTAGACCCCGCCCCTAAACCTACACATCACATGGATTTAGACCCCGCCCCTAAACCTACACATCACATGGATTTAGACCCCGCCCCTAAACCTACACATCACATGGATTTAGACCCCGCCCCTAAACCTACACATCACATGGGTTTAGACCCCGCCCCTAAACCTACACATCACATGGATTTAGACCCCGCCTCTAAACCTACACATCACATGGATTTAGACCCCGCCCCTAAAGCTACACATCACGTGGGTTTAGACCAAAATACGATAGTGTTGGAATATAGGCTGCTGTCACTTTAACATCTGACGCGGATCTGACACACATTTAAGAAACTCCCCAATAACGAGCATTTCAACATAATTTTTTTTTGTTTTTTTTTTGTCTATTCAAGCAAAAGAGACATTGTTTACAGACATCACACCAGTACAGATCTGAGTTCTGTTGTGCGTTTATTGTACTGGAATGAACGATAGCGTGATCATATAATGTGACGCTAGACTAAGGATGCCATGAAAAAAAAACGGATGCTGCATTAATTGATATTAAATATTTAGCAAAATTAACGTGTTAATTGTGCATGACAGCCGACTTGAAATGCAAAAATTCGCCTTTATCAAATATAAAAACTATTCATTCTTGAAGCTCAAACTGCAACGCCGAGGTCACGGGTTCGATTTCCAGGGAAAGTATGCATTGATAAAATGCAGTGCGTTTCACTTGGGATAGAAGTGTCCGCCAAATGCATAAATGTAAATATAGTCCCAGCATTTCCATTCCTCTGAAATGAAGGAGTGAGACTGCCAGATGTGACATTTACAGACTTTACATGAGTCTGAGACTCTGAGAGATGTTTTACATGTGGATTCACTTTAGCACGACCAATGCAAACCTAAAACTTACACTTTTCTCATCACTTTCTCATCCTCACGTTGTTGAAAACCTACAAAACACAAACTCAAAGCTAGATGTTCAGCAGAATGTCTGAGTAGTATTTTTTATTTAGTTTATTATTTTTCTGCATATCAGAAATCTATCCTGAAACCAATTATTTCAAGGCTATTTGATGTCTGAATAAAAAAAAAAGTTTAACAAGAATGTCAAGAATGTCATTAACATGGTTATTTCTTGTCGTTATTATGATAATTGTCCTCTTTACTTTCATTTTATTCTTTGACGTCGTCGTCATCCAATGAACACGTGTTTGCTGCTTTAACTGAATTGCTTTGGCAACGCATATATATTTGTGAAGCAAATGAAGCGCTCTCTTGGGTAAAAGAGCTCCAGATCGACGTGTTTGAGGGAAACGGCGACAGACTTCATGCTAAAGTGAATCCACATGTTATTCCCTCATCTCTTGTAACGTGTAGAAAAGTCTTTGTACATGTTGATCTGACAGACAGTGAGTCTCAGTCCTTCAACCGAGAGGAATGGAAATGGTGTGACCATATGGAGAGAGAGAGAGAGAGAGAGAGAGAGAGAGAGAGAGAGAGAGAGGAGCAAAACAAGGCGAGCTTTAAACGGGCTTGAGTTTCTCTCAGTTCAAAGGACTTTAATCTTTTGGTTTGGCAGCAATCAGACGAGACTTAAGTGGGAGTGAGACGCCTCTCTTTCTCTCTCTCTTTCTCTGTGTCTCTCTGTCTCTCTCTTTCTCTCTGGCTGTGGATGTTGGTGAATCCTGTGAAATGGTGACTTCACCCCGATCTCTATTGTTCGAACTTAATGTTTTGTGGAAAACCACATCCTGTGAAACACCACTCCTGTGAAATTGCTCACCAAAAACAATTCCTTTTTTTCCTTTGCGCAATTCGTCCAATTCTGATGTAACGGCTGAAGTCTGAAGAGCAAAGACAGATGCTTCAATGAAAGCCTTCAGAATCATGTTTACTGCGGTGATTTACAGCGGCCGAGCTGTTTAAAGAGGACTTTTACAGAGTCTTGATGTTGTCTAGAACAGGTTTGATCTGACTTATCCTCATACGCAAAGTCGAAGAATTTATTAGGCTATCTTTAATTACATGGGACGGGTAAGTCCATGGAAGCTTCCATGTCGTTCTTGAAAAACTATAATAGCAGAGAGGAACAGAAAGCATTTTGTGTTTGATTTCGGACCCGATTCCCTGACCCTAAACCTACCAATCACCAGCCTATACTTCTGTATTGTCTGGTCAATAGAGTGCCGAAGTGATGACGTCACTTTGTAGGACAACTCGGAAGCTAGCGGCGCATGGGTTCCCTCGGTCACAGACCTTATTTGAGGCGATTTAGCAAAAACCCATTCAAAAGTCCCATAGAGCGAGGGAACCGTAGTGCTAAAATGGTAACTCACTTCCGCGTTTTGGCCTACAGAGTGACGTCATAACTTCGACACTCTATAGACGAATCCGACGAGCGTTCTGTGTAGGCTGCCATCTTGTGGCGACGCCATTACTGAGCTGTTACACACCCAGATAGCAAACTGACATTGACTCAACATGGAAATATGACATCGAAACAACGTTGATCTGACATTGTTTTGCTCATCGAATTAACGTTGAACCAACGTCAGACGCGTCATTCTTTCAAAACTAACGGAAAATCACCTTGAAATCAACGTGTTGTTTCAACGTTATGAAAGCAAACCAATTTTCGATTTTCATTTAGCTTTGAAGAATGCCGCGTCTGACGTTGGTTCAACGTTAATTCGATGAGCAAAATCAACAATGTCATGAGAGACGTCGTTTCCACGTTGATTCAATGTCAGTTTGCTGTCTGGGCAGGCATACAGACATATGCACCGGTATGTAAAAAAACCTCGGTGATAACGCGAACTCACCCTCGATGACAGCTACAGCCAGGCAGAATGACTTGTTGGTTTGATCTGTGACTGCAGTGGCCTCCAGTCACAGATGAAGGTACAAACGATCTTACAGATTAACGTTATTTATGAAAATAGCTTGGCAAGCTAGCTAGGCTAACGTTTGCTAACGATGAAACTATAAAAAGATCTGCCTTTGGCAACAATAAATAAATAAATGAATGAAATCAAATAAACAAATTCATGTTTTTCATTTGTGTCCATTATTTATCTCATTTTCACATTGCAACAGGCAAGGGTAAGGTAACGTTACAGCTAGAAAGTATACATAATATCGACCAATTAGTGTTTTTAAACCATGGAAAGAGGTCAATATAACAGCAGGAAAACAATTATGTCACATAACGTTACATTTAGCTCAGGAAAGCCATTTAATGACCATAATTGAATAGAAAAAATAGCAAGAGAGGAGATTTTGCTGATCATTATACCACATATTTATTAATTTTTTTTTACTCTCATTAAATAATTGTTATTATACTCTAATGTCCACGTCTTGTACTCGCCCAGGAAATCTGTAAACCGTACGGCACCAGACAGGGGCAGTCGACCCGGGGTATTCACAGTGTTTTTTCTTCAAAATTAAAATTTTACTGCCACCATTGAAACAATTTATAACGGAAACTGTTTACCCACTCGACATTATACAAGGGGTACGTTGTAACGTTAGTGACAGTCGTAAATCGCGGGCTGTTTATTCCTGTGGACGCAAGTTGCAACTAAAACAATAGGAGGCAATGTTGCAACGCTACCCAGCAACAGCTCAGTAATGGCGCCCCGCTTACTTCCGTTAGTTTCGCCGGATTCGTCTATATATCATTCATTGGTTTACTAACTGTATGCAGGGTTGTATTGGATTGCACTTGCAAGTTTTTTTGTTGTACACTGACTGTGTGGGAATATCTCCCATCTAGTGAAATTGTATTTTGCATTCAAACGAATAGCGTTCTCAACTATATGGCTATAACGGCTAACGTAGCTGCAACACGCATTTGAAAAAAAAGAGAGAGAGCGGCGCTAGAGAACGCTATTGAATACAGAATACAATTTCACTAGATGGGAGATATTCCTACACACAGTCAGTGAGTGTACCTTTAAAGAAACGCAAATACCATCGACTGAAACCCCCAGAGCCCACGTTAGATCTCTAATGGTCCAAAACCAGAAAATGAATCTGAACCGCTGTATTAATCTGATTGTTTAGTGGATTTCCTCTGTTGCCATGGAGTTTACCGCGGTATTCGCGCTTTAATCCCGATGGCTGTGCTCCACCAACTCAACTCATTTCCCTCTTTCACTTCACTCGCCTTTTCCCTTTCCTACAGTCTCTCGACGTTCTCTCGTTCCCAGTTGTGTAAACTCGGATGTGGAACGGTGATCCTGGAGAGGAGGGATTAACCATTAAAGTGAGTTGAGGTGTTTTAGCTTCTCTGTTCAGTAAGGCTAATCAAAGACATGCTAACTTCTTACACATCGAGAATGCGTTCATTTTTGCTTAAAAACACGAAGTCTGATTCACACTCAGTTTCTTTTATTTCTATAACATCTGCAATCACTTGTAACATATTAATGTGAATTTAGTAGCCGATCCTAGATCATATATGAAATCTGAGGTAAATATGTTGAAACTGTTGTTGTTAAATTACGCATCTCTGCAGACAATAACCCGGAAACATTCCTGAACTCAGTTGAGGTTCATCTTTTTGTTTTAAATTCATGTTTTTTGATGATTATGTGTTTTTTATAATTAAAATGCTGAACTACAGGCAGTAATTCACTGCACTGATTATGCTCATCAATCAAAATCATCAAGACGAGTTAGTTTCGGCTCTGTGGTTAAATGCCATTATAACCTCACGATACCTCTCATGCTTATTTAGATCATCACACTCCATCAAAACATGTACATGTTTGGTTTGAAAACTGGAATATTTGTCACTGGAACAACTTATTTAAATCAAACTTTATTTTTTTATTGGAGTCAAGAACCCTGGAGTTAGAACCTTTTTGGCATAAAGGGTTCTTTATAATGGAGCCAAGAACCATAGAGTTGTAGAATGTTTTTTGGCACACTTTCTTGTCTCTCCAGCTTTGGATGAAATGATTATCCGGTGTTTGGTCACTGGTATCCCACAATGCTGTGAGGGTGAACTCGTGTGTGAAGTCTCTGTGTGTCTTTGATGTTTGATTTCTAAATCTTTAATTTAAATAATTAGATTTAATTAAAAAAGGCAAATAATGCAATGATGATGTAATAAATAATGAAATGAAGCATTACAAGTGGTTTCATTTAATTATAATACAAAAGAATTCCTTATTTCATTCAATTTAAAAAGGCAATAATGCGATTTGATTGGAAATAAAAATAACAAGTAAAAAGGCGAGTAATGAGATGAAAGCGTTTCAAAATATTTCATTTGATTGGCAATACAAATAATTATTTATAATTGATTTAAATTCATTGTAATGAGGCGATTAACGTAAAACAGTGATTTGTGGTGAAGACCAAGTGTTTCACATCAGATTCCTGTGCGATTGTGGAAAGTTAAAGCAGACTGGGATTGATGGTAATGATGAAAACACTCCGTTTCCATGACAACACTGGGCTCTGGGATGAGGGTGTGTGGATGTAAACATCTAAAGCGTTACAGTAAACTGGTGTGAGGGACTTTTTTTTATTTATATGTGAAGGCTAAAATCTGGCACCACAAGCCAGACCCGCTGGAGACGTCACAGATGGGCCTTCGCTTCATTCAAACCCACTTCTGGAAGTGATTGTGGTGCGTTTGGTTTACATTGGGAGTGAGCAGTCTGATCACACTGACTGTGTGTGTGTGCAAACGTCCACTGACCGAAACACTTCGAGCTGTTTGCACATTTATTAAGTATATTAAATACAGCGTATTACAGAATCTGCTCATATCTGCTGACTTGAACACACACTCGTCACTACAAACTTGCATTGAAGCGATAGCGACGATTAAAAAGCATTTGGTGAACAGAAAAGACCTTATTTTCCAACATCCTCATGTTCTGTGTGCTGTATTGATCTGTCCACATAAACACATTTATGGTGATGAGGATGAAAGAGGAAGAGGAGATGCTGGATGACAGGATTTTGTTTAAATATTTTTTAACATTTTTATGAAGTTATGAATGGCCGGCAACTTAAAAAATTAGTTGATCCAAATTGTGTCAATGAGTGAAAAAGTTCATTTCAAACCCTGAATATATGGTGAAACTGGAAAAATTAAAATATCATGCAAAAGTTATCATTTTAAGGATAGAGTTTATGAAAACCCCAAATTCAAAATCTCAGAAAATTACAATATTACATGAAATCAATAATAAAAAAAAAAGATTTTAAATACAGAAATGTCGGCCCTCTAATCATGCATTTAGTTATATAAATATATTAGTTTCACCTTTTAATTTGAATTACTGAAATACAAGTGGAGCTGGGGAAGGAGGAGGGGTTCTGACAGCTCATTGGCTACTGATACAGCAGGAACCAATCAGCAGTGCCCTAGAGAATGATGTCATTACAAGCGTTCCATCTGCAACAGCATTGTGAACTTTTCTAAATAAAGGAAATAGTAAGTAGGAAAATGCATGAGTAAAATATTGAATGTAGTGGATTATAACTGTGACAAGATGATAGTTTACATTAAAAATAAAAATAATAAGTTAACATTTAAAATAATGTTCTTTTTCTTCACATATTTCAGGGAATCATCTTGACTTTGACCTTCAGCTCCTGATGACAAATAAAAGATGCTTTGATTTCAACGCTTGACGTCCACAGTAAGTGCTTATTTTATGTTTTACAAACTGAGGGAGTCTAAATGAGTTTTTATAAATTGCACAATGACATTCATCGTGATGAACTTAAAGATTCTCGAAACACACATTTTTCTAATAAATGTGAATAACCATTTCAATATGTTCATAATAAAGCAGAGCTGTAAGTCGTTAGGAGGAGCTAACAGAGAGATCTGGAGAAATGAGCATAAAATCCATTTATAGTTGGAGGTTTTGTTGTAGTTTAATGACGTCTGGAAAACAGTTACACCCAAACCTCCACAGTTTCGCCATCTCCTCTTTCTGATGTGTGTGTGCAACAATAGACAGACGATAGATCTGCTTTTATGGGTACACTCTTAAAAATAAAGGTTCTTCAAAGGTGCTTTGTTGGGTCATATGGTTCCATGAAGAACCTTTAACATCCAAGGAACCTTTCCATTGCACTAAAGGTTCTTTGTAGCACCAGATTATAAAATGGTTCTTCACAATCTCATGTGACCTCATATTGTTGGAGTGAATTTGTGTTTCCCACATTTATTTATGGCAACGTATTTTCACATTTTGCATAGTTGATGATTACAGCATTTTTTTTTTTTTACTAGATCTGAATGAAATGAGTTTGTAAACTTGTTTTTCCGCCTAAATAAAAGCTTGACTGCAGTTTCCGTCGAAATACAATAAATCAGTACATGCTCACGTGCATATAGAAATTTGGACAAATCTAATTTAATTTTTCGGTGCATTTTTTTTTTTTTACAATATAGGGCTATCACTAACACAAATAATAATAATTAGTATAGTATTAAGACTGAGACAATTTAAAATGGGTTCGAGTCCCCATTACAGTTCAGGTAGGCCAACAAGTCAGATTTTTTCTATACACAGACTTTTTCTTTGTTCAGTTTGTACACCGAATAGCCAGGAGCTCTTCATTTTGAACTCTCAAAGTGTTGATCAGATTGATTAATCTGGTTATAGGTTCTTTAAAGAGCCTTTGAGAAGGGTTCTTTGCAGTACTGAAAAAGGTTCTTTGTGGCACTAAGAAAAAAATAGGTTCTTCAAGGAACCTTTCAGTGAAAGGTTCTTTGGGGAACCAAAAAAGGTTCTTCTATGGCATCACTGCGAAACCCCCTTTTTGGTTCTTCCTGGCACCTTTATTTTTTAGAGTGTATTGTAACTTATTTTTTAGTTGGTTTGCACTGATCTCACTCTACAGCTGTGTGTGTGTGTGTGTGTGTGTGTGTGCATGCCTTCGTGTGCTAGACTCGGGAAATGCTTTCATGCATGTACTGTATGTTTGACTGTTTTTCGTTATAACTGAAGCACAACAGCGTGGCTTGGCTATTAAATGCGCGATATAAATAAATAAATAAATAAAAGTTGTGATGTTGGAGGGGCCGACGGAGGAGTGCAGGGTCTGTGTCTCATTACACGTGTTTTATAAACTCATCAGGGGAGGAGGATCAAGCGGCTTATTGAATCAAGACATCAGCTGTAGGGCATTAGATGAAGATCTCGCTCTCGAACCCTTCACCCCGAGGACCTTCATATCGAGTTTAATCTCTCCAAAAACAACGAGCTGCGATTCTTCTTTTCCCTCCAGATTTGTGGAACATTTATTCCTGTTTGAAATGCACAGTTTAAAGGAGTAGTTCACTTTAAAAAAAAACTTTAGCTGATAATTTACTCGCCCCCGTGTCATCCAAGATGTCCATGTGTTTCTTTCTTCAGTCGGAAAGAAATTAAGGTTTTTGATGAAAACATTCCAGGATTTTCTGCATATAATGGACTTCAATGGGGTCCAAACGGTTCAAGGTCCAAATGAGAGTTTCAGTGCAAACTGTTCAAAGGGCTTTAAACGATTCCAGATGTTTTATCAAGCGAAACGATCGCTCATTTAATAAATAAATAACAAAGTTTAAGTTTTATAAGCACAAATGCTCGCCTTGCCCTGTTCTGTGATGCAAACTCGTTCATCAAAATGAACAAATCTTTTTCCGAGTCATTTGGTTCATTCAATTAATGAAATGAACCAGTTGACTTGTTGAAGATTTGTTCATTTTGATGAACGAGTTCGAACAGGAGAGTCACGAACGCGCATGGGACTATGTTAGATCCAATAGTCCAAAATTGTATGTTAGCACATAAAAGGTCAAAATATCTAATTTAGTGAAGTATGTCCTCTGTTACTCACTGATGTTTAATGACATCACTATAGTGACCCGTGCGCAGGACTGGTGATTGCTGACAGGACAGCCGATGGTATCTCGAGGCGTCTGAAGGACAGACATCCAAAACCACACAGCCGGGATTAAACATGCCATATTTCAGAGGCGTGTGTCGTGGAGCAGAGCTGACGAATGATCCGGTGTGTGTATAATAGGAGACACAGAAGAAGTGTGTGTGTGTGTGTAGAGGTCATTAGGTACACACACATTCTATGAAGTAGGCTATATATTTAACATTGCAGAAAACATGTTATATCTGAAACCGTCAAGCGTTGATCATTATTAACTTTCTGATCCGGTGACTTTATGGGAGAGTCCGTGTTTACATTTGCTGCTCTTTAAAACCAGTTCAAAGGGAATGAAAGCGTTTGAAAATGTTTCCTTTTATCTGCTTTAATGATGATATTATGAATCCAGCTCCAGAGCAAACACTGATCTACACTGTGAAACCGCAAACTATTCCTTTGAAAACGAGTCAAAATGGCAAGATGTGAAGTCAGAATTGCGAACAATGTAAATAAAGGAAAAATTCGGAGAAAAAAAGTCAAAACTGTGAGATGTAGTCAGAATTGTGAAAAAATTTAATAATGCAAGATGCAAACTTAAAATTCAGAGAAAATAATGTCCAAATTGCGAGATGTAAAGTCAAATGTCAAAATTCAGAAATAATATAAAATATTGTAAAATCTAGTCAAAGATCTGAGAATGTTTTTTTTTTAATTGTAAGATGTAAAGTCAAAACTGCGAAAAATGTAGGAAAAATTATTTTTTTAGGAAAAATGCCAAAGACAAAATTGCGAAAAATGTAAATACCGCAAACATTTTTAATTGCAAAAAAAATGTATAAATAAATAATAATCCTGAGAAAAAAAGAAAAGCAAGATGAAAACTCAATTTTTTCAGAAATTAGTGAATTCTCAAAATTTTCTAAATTGTGAGCTGTAAACTCGTTTAATTAATAACTCGCAATTATGAGAAAGGAGTGAGAATTGTGAAAAAAAAAGTATTTTTATTTTTTGTTTGTTCACATGTGTTTCCCTGCAGTGAGATGCTGATGTGTGTGTGTGTGTGTGTGTCTATCGGGTCTCACAGAACCGGACCACACACACACACACACACACACACGCTCCTATCAGGTTACACACTGAAGGAGGCATGTCCTGCATCGGGCACTAATACTCTCTTCGACACTGAAATATAACCCAAACAGAACATTTCTGGTAAATGTTAAAGTCTTTTCTTCGCTGTTGTGTCCACGTCTGAGCGAAACACGATTTGATGACGTGAGATTTCAGTTTGTTCTGTATCTTTCAACATTCCCATGATGTTTATTTGCTGCTGTGACTAAAGAGGGAGAGATGGGCAGTTTATCTGCATTAAAGAGACACAAACACACATTTATTGTGTGAATATCACAATAAAAAAGCAACAAAAGCACAAGGCGATTATCGGATGCGGTATATATGTATATATGAAGAGTTCAGATGCAAAAGCCTCTAAATGCCATTTGAAATTTTCTTCTTTAATGATGATTTTTATCAAACTTGTATATTTAAGTTCAGTAATTTCACTTAAATAACAATTAATAGGTAATCTTCATTGCCATTTAAGTGAAATCACTGAACTTAAATATACAAGCTTGATAAAAATGATCATTCTAGAAGAAAATTTCAAATGACACTTAAAGGCTTTTGCATCTGAACTCTTCATATATTATATATATATATAGCTATTAGCATGTGAAGAGACTTTCACCCAGAACAGCAGCAGCAAATGTTTCTGAAGTCACTGCCTCTGAAATGAAACCGGGACGAGGTCCAGAAAAGAAAATCTCATTAAAACATCATCATAATCTTCTTCAAAAGCTGAGTGTGAGTGTGTGTGTGTGTGTGTGTGTTTAGAGGAGGAATGAGACGAGAATAAAACCTTCCTCGTGTGTGTGTGTGTGTGTGTGTGTGTGTGTGTGTGTGTGTGTGTGTGTGTGTGTGTGCTCCACATGAGTCTCTGAGTTCGTCTGATCTGAGGGAAACCTGCAGGGAACAGAAACACGACTCATGGATATTAAAGACGTTTCAGGCCTCTTTATGACGGACACAGATGATGTTATGAACATAATTAATAATGGAACTTTTCAACATTGAATGTTTCTTGAGCATCAGATCCTCATATTAGAGTGATTTCTGAAGGATCATGTGACTCTGAAGACTGCAGTAATGATGCTGAAAATCACAGGAATAAATTACACTTTACTGTATATTGACATAGAGAACAGATTATTTACATTAGAAAAATATTTTACTGTATTTTTGATCAAATAAAAGCAGCCTTGGTGAGCAGAAGACACTCAAAAACATTAGGCTACGCATCTTGCTGCTCAAGAAACACGATCACTTGAAGAAAAATCTTTTTATTTTCACGAATCACACGTGACATCCATCCAGAGCCAGCTCCGGTGACATCCAGAGCCATGTATTGAGCTTGCTCTGGATGGATGTCACGTGTGATTTGTGTAGTTGAAACAAATCCAAACATGTATGGTTTTTAAATGAAGCTAAAATTGGAAATGCTGCCTTGGCAACTCGCTGAAATAACACATTTGATACTGTATTTAAATGAACGACTGTCTTGTAGTTTGAATGTCACAGCAGATGGTCTATAATAATATAATACAAAATAATATGATACAATATAAGTTTCCAGAGCTGCATCAACACTATCAGAACACTAGAGGGCAGCAGCATCTCAACATTCATCAGTCTGCGTGTGTGTGTGTGTGTGTGTGAGCGCGCGCTCATGCTGATCATGATGATGATGGATAGAAAGACTTTCAGTTTTTATTAAAAGGCCTTTATTTATTTCATTCACATTGTTTTTGTACAGATAATAGGCTATGTGTCCACTAAAGTCAATCTGCAGATGTGAGCAATAGTGTCCACACACACACACACACACACACTCTCTCTCTAATCAGCTGCTCTGTTGAAACAAACCGCTTGAATGATTAAACAAGTAGAAGAAGAGAACAGAGAGATCAGATTAGATGCATTCATCTTTTACAGAGACACTGAAATGCAGTTCACGTCAAAACAGACGAATGAAGATATTCAACCCAACTGCTGGCTGTGTTAATAATGCATTACTCTGACTGTAAGGTTTGTGTCATATTTGATTCGCAGACGCCTCTAAATGATCCGAATCTGAGTGAGTTTGACTCTTTCATCAGTAATTCTTCAGCTCTTTCTGCTTTATCAAGCAGACATCCGAATAACTTGATATTGTTATTAATGTTTCAAGGTGTACTTGAATATCATATCATTTATTAAAAAATCACGAGTCTGAAATATGATCATCAGGCTTTTGAGGAAGGCAATTAGTTCATCTGTCAATCATGTATTATATGCTTTCAAACGACATAATAAGCATTTAAATATCTTACCAAGACATTATTAGCAGATATTGATATTTATATTATGTAAACATCTGTTATAAAGATCTCACTGATTTACATTACAAGCATCAACATTTAATATAAATATCAAAACTGTCCACTATCATAAACCTGATGCATTAAATATGACAAAAGAAAACATAAAAACAATATCCAAACGTTTTGTTTTTTTAAAATTGTGTCTGAAGGTTTAATAAACGAAGTGTCAGGTTTTTATTAAATCTGAGCTAGATGATCATGTAATCTCTCCACAGTGAAGGACAGGACATCTGAAAGCGTCTTGATCTAAATGTAACTGTGTTCGGACTGAAGGCTTTCAGAGCATCACAGTCGTTTGATTTCAAAGGCTCACGTCGCCTTGGTAACGACAGTCCTCTGTGCATCTGTTGCCATGGCAGCCACGAGGGGCTCAGGCTCAGCATCCGACGGCCTGTGTCTGTTACCATGGAGACCAGTGAGTGTAGCAGCGTCACACCTGGGTGAAGGGGGATCATCTGTCAATCATACGTGTTGCTGCACGACTCAATTATTGTCTAATAATCAATCAATCAATCAAAATGATGATCTGAGGGAAAAATATCTCATAAAACAGCAGGTTTGGGTCAGGTTTATTGTTGCTAACTAAAACTAAAACATACAACAAATTACTTGAAACAAGATATAGAATGACATACAATATATATATTTTAAAAAAACTGTAAAACTTTGGCGATAAATATATATATTTTTCATTTCACCAAAAAAGTACAAAATTATGACAAAATCAAAAATGAATAAGAAATTTACACTAAAAGTTATGGCTCAAGTCAAAATTATGACAAAAAGAAAGTTTCGACTTACTGTAAAAATGCATAATTATTACATAAAAAGAAAGTTATGAATCACTGTAAAACATTGTGACATACAAATAATTACAAGTCAAAGTGATTACTCAATGTACAAAGTCATAATTACAACATAAAAGTCATAAATATGACATCAGTCAGTTAATGTAAACATTTATAATCATAACATAAAAAAGTCAGTTATGACTTACCGTAAAGCATCATCATTATGACATAAAAAGAAAAAACTCACTAAAAATATCAATCATAACCTAAAAAGCCATAATTATGCTGTTAAATGTAATAAATCTGAAATAAAAGTAATGAAATGCTATGAATTCTAACTAAAACTTTAGTTAAATTATACATATTTAAATTAAAATATACATATTAAATTATAAATATACATAAAATTAAATTATACATATTTTAAAATAATAATGATAATAACTAAAATTAACAAAATGTGATATTTATTATGAATTTTTAAATGGAATATTACATTTGGGTTTAATTTATTCGCTCATTTAAACAACTTTCAACTCTATTTGTTAATTGGAGTTGAAATGACTTGTACTACATACCATCTGGATGATGATTTTCCTCTCGGTTTGAAGACAGTGGATGTTAGATTCATGTTCATAATCTTAAACACATGCAGTCGTGGATATATAAATATAGCAGAAGCTGAGCTGGAAATAGAGCGGAGAGGACCTGATTGAGAGCAGGCTGCTGTGTTGATGAGGTGGGCAGTAAATGAGTTTGGCAGCTCAGAAGATCATCATGAACACATATGCATAGAAATATACGGTTATATTTGATATGGCTCATGAATCAATTCTGCAAACATTATGCATTCTCTTTGTACAGTATTGATTTTATATTACAGCACATTTACAATGGCATAAAGTAGTCGTTTGATTGCCGGATTACGCAGATTCTCTTTTTCTTATGCAGTTTTCATTGCAAAAAGTTGAAATTATGACATAAAAAGTCAAAGATATGATGTATTGTGAAATACTAAGTCAAAATGATGATATACTTAGACATTAACGAGATGAACAGTCCTCTTGCAGTGTTTCATGTGTTGTTCAGCTGACCTGCAGCATCAGTGATGATGAACACTCGAGGCCGGGTTAACACTCTTGTTGATGGATATGGATTATGACAGATGTTTTCTCATGTACAGTATCTGCACACACTGACTGATCTGCATATTATTACTGTAATTATGATCTGCTCTCTCTCAGATATCATGTGTTTGCTGGTAATGACAGTGAATCTCCATCACGATTGATTAACAGAAATACATCTGCAATCTGAGGCTCTAAAAATCATGCGTTTTTGAATCTTACAGTGATTATGATACAAAAAGTCAAAATTATCATATGAAAGTCATATTTGTGAGCTGAAAAATCAGAGTTATGAGAGTAAATGAATGAATGGATTACGGCGAAAATTCTGACATAAAAGTTGAAATTCTGACATTTAAAAAAATCAAAATGAAAAACAAAACAAAAAAAATTATTATGACATGAAAAGTTGAAATTATGACATTCAGTGAAATTATGACAGGCCAATTACAGTAAAAGGGTCAAAATTAATATTAAAAAATAAAAATGAATGTTATGGTGTAAAATACAAAAATCTAAAAAAAGACAACAGTCGAAATTATGGTATAAAAGAGTCAAAATTAGGTCATAATAATTCGTTTTTATGCATAAAGTCTAAATTATGAGAAAAAGTTGAAATGATGATGAGCTACAGTATACAATATTAGCTAGAATATTTCAGATTATATTTCATTTACCCGCCAGAACTAAACCAGTGTGTGTGTGTGTGTGTGTGTGTGTGTGTGAGAGAGAGAGTGGTGAGTGAGTGGTGTGTGAGTCTGTGTGAGTGGTGTGTACATGTCTGGTGTGTGTGTGTGTGTGTGTGTGTGTGTGTGTGTGTGTGTGTGTGGTTCTGTCCTGAAGCATCACATCAAGGCTTGAGCTTCATCTCATCTTCAGCCTCTTCTCCCTGCAGATAAAGAGATGCATCTCATGAAAACCTGCATGAAAGTGTGTGTGTGTGTGTGTGTGTGTGTGTGTTTCATGATGCATTATGAAGTGGTTGCCATGGAGACGTGGCAATCTCAACAGCCAGTGAGCATTATGAACCAAATCTGAGATGACAGGCTCGATATTTGCTCATGTTCCTCCAGGTGTCTCCGTTTGCCCTCGGACACACAGAGTCTCTCACACACACACACACACACACACACACACACACACACTCTCACTCACTTATTTCTTTCAGCTAACAGGAATGTTTTGTTTTTAATGTTTAGTTTAGTTTTAATTTAAGTTTTTACTGTAATTTAAGTTGTAATTTTGCAGGTAAAAAGCTTTACAGTTTTTTCCAATCGCTAACACACTAAAATGAATGACATGCACAGCACTATTATTTAAACGGACACACAGAGAGCAAAACTTCTTCTCAAGTTTCCAAACGTCTAAACACATTTTCTGCTTTACACACATTTTACATTTCAAAATGCCACTTTTTAAATGCACTGAGCACAGTTCTCTGCATAAGACACAACAATCGGACATAAAGTCACATGTTTGCCATTTCTAAACACTACCGTTCAAAATGACACTAATTGGCCAATTACATGTGCCACCTGGCCAAACACCTCAATGGTTAATTGTTATTTGTTAACACTTCAATCAGGATTTAAGCACTATAAAAACTATAACAATATATATATATATTTTTTTCTTGCCACTTTTTTTTACTGTAATATATTTTCTGGAAGTTTCTTTTTCAGTTTAAGAATTTTTTTGTAAATATTTCTGCTGTGCATACATTTACTGTAGTGAAAAAAATATATTACTGTAAAATAAAGTTTCAACAGCATGTGTGTGTCTGCAAATATTTCTGTGCATGTGAACAATCTGATACATATTTTAGTATTATGGAAAAGCATACTAAAGATATGAGTGCTTTTCATGATGCCCAACAGTGTGTAGTTGTTCGGGCAAAAATCTGGTAATATGAATGAAGTGTGTGCCAGTTCATGCAAAACTTTGATTTTGATAATGCTATAGTTTCGGTTGCAGTGCTTCATTTTGCAGGATATATGAGGTATTTTGCAGTTTGGGTGTGTGGTTTTGTGAATTGTGTTAAGTATTTTGATAAAACCAGACTATTTTGCAAAATTGTGTGTTAGCAATTGGAAAAAAAACTGTAATGTTTAGTTTAGTTTTACAGTAATTTAAGTTTTTACTGTAATTAAATTTTAATTTTACAGGTAAAAAGCTTAAGTAATTTAGATTTTTTTTGTCTATTACTGTAAGTTATTATAACAGACTGCGAGGATTCGTTCAGCTCAACCTTTACACGTCTTTCCTTAAATCTCCTTCAACATCTCAAACCCTCATGAACCGAAGCCCAGCATGAGAACACACACTCCTGACCCAGAACACCTGCTGTGTGTGTGTGTGTGTGTGTGATGCTCGTCTCCTCTTTCTCCTGCTCTAGTTCTGGGCACACACTGAGTGTGTGTGAGTCTGCCGTGTGTCTCGTCTGACCTGAAGTCTTGCTCATTTGTTCACATCTCTCTGGGGAATCTGTGGGATTCGAAAAAAAAGCGCCGGCGCTGGATCCGATTGCATAACATCAGCGGGAGAACACTTCTCTGGTGTTTTTAAAATACACTCGTTCAAAATGAATACAAATATGTTTCATGGATAGTTCACCCAAAATAAAAAATACTGTGTAAGGGCAAGTTTATAGAGTTAGTTTAGTGTCAGAACTACATTAAACTACTATAATGTTGAATATAACATATAATAATGCAGTGTGTGTCCTGATAACGCCAGATGTCAGATGTTACCAGTAAAAAGTGTCTGACATTATTATAAATATATTATTATTATGAATATAAATATATAACTGACAGAGTAAAGGATATTCATTGAAAATAAATCTGTATTTTCAGCTTCAGAATTATGAATATTTTTATTCTGGCGTCTGTATATTGTCTTGCGTTGGGTTCCAGCACTGAGTCCAAGACTATTCATTTACACACACAATCTGAACCCAAATTCAGCATTTTAATCAACAGTACACTCTAAAAAATAAACTGTAAATTTTACGGTAAAAAAACGGCAGCTGTGGTTGCCAGAACTTTACTGTTAAAAATACGGTAGGAACGTTAATGGTTTTACAGATTTAACTTAAAATTTACAGTAATACACCGTTTTTTATTTTCTGATAAAATGTTGATTCACCAACTTATTGACGTATTGATATGTGTTTTAGACCATTGTAATACACTGACAACAGACAATCATCACAGCAGTGATGAGAGTTACTTGAGCAATCACAGCTCATCACAAGTGATTACTTGAATAAACACAATGTCATTCACACAAACATTAAACACCATCATGGTAACACACATGAAATTAAAAAATGCAATAAACAATAATTTAACAACATTAAATGTAACATAAAACCCTAATGTACATAACTGATTAAAAAAAACAACAACAATAAAACTATAAGGAACTATAGTTATTTCAACCAAAATACATCAAATGTGAAGTGTCACACAGGGAATTGTGGGAATGTCAATTTACGGTTTTTCACTGTAAATTATACAACGATTTGTTCTTTTTCACTTTCAAAAACTGTAAATTTAACGGTATTTTACTGTAAAATTATATCACAGTTATTTACCGTGTATAGTACGGAAACTTTCTGTTTACCAATTAACAGTTTTGCACTGTAGCATTTTTACAGTATTTTACCGTTAAAATCGCGGTTATTTTTTACAGTGTACGTTTTTTTGTTAATCTTTTATCGCAATAATATCGTATCGTGAGTTCACCGCTGATGTAGTGATGCTGAAGTCAGGTTAGTGGAAAGACTCATTATCAAGGTAAATAATAATGCTCTCGTGATATACTTATTCATGGACGTGCTGTAAATGAATGAAAATGCCTTCTAACAGATAATAATACCAACCATGATGGAGAGCATGCATACATTCAGAAAAGTCCTATTTATTTGTGTGTTTGATTTTTTATTTATTTTTTTGCTTGGTAAGATATCTGAACAAAACCAGTGTGTGTGTGTGTTAATTTGGCTCATTCTTGTGTCCTAGAAACTCTAAATATAGGCTTCACGCAGATGCGGAACAGGTAAATAATGAAGAGCGACTGAACTCTATTTAAATCTGTTTAATTGATGCTTCTCCATGGCTCTAGACGGAGACGACGCTGCGGAGAGATTTGCCAGATACAGCCGCTCAGATCATGACCAATGGGATTATCACAGTGATGGAAGGAAATTACTTAAAGAGGACCTATTACGTTCCTTCTAACAAGATTTAATGCAAGTCTCCAGAATGTGTCTGTGAAGTTTCAGCAGGTCTTTTATTATAGCATTCCTAAAATGTCCCTTTTCTGATGGAAGCAAAAACACATTCACGTGCACTTTAAAAATTGCTTGGTTGTTTTAACCCAATTTTGGGTCAAATATGGACAAACCCAGCCATTGGGTTACATTATTAAATTGCATTTTTGATCCAACGTTTGGTTTGTCTGTTATTGACCCAAAATTGGGATAAATAACCCAGCATTTTTTAGTGTGTGTGTCTTTAAATGCAAATGAGCTGCTTCTCCCCTCCCCTCATTCCAGAGGAGGGCGGAGCCTTTATACACTCTAAAAAATGCTGGGTTGTTTTAACCCAATTTTGGGTAAAATATGGACAAACCCAGCCATTGGGTAAAAAATTTCATTTAAAAATGTAACCCAATGGCTGGGTTTGTCCATATTTTACCCAAAATTGGGTTAAAATAACCCAGCATTTTTTAGAGTGTAGCTCGGATACTCCAGCAACGACAAACAGAATAAAAATTATGGGTCCATTTCCACAGAATGTGTTTTTGCATTCACTGCTGTTCTGCACTAGACTGACCTTGCGTTTATTTCTCGTTTGGAGATTGTTTATATAACATACCAGCTTTGAACACGTCTCAACCAATCAGAATCAAGGACTGGACACACAGTAAAAAAATATTGATGGTTTAACTTAAAATAGTAATTAACATGGTTGCCTTAAAATTTTAAGTTGATTGAACTGAAAAAAGTGAGTTAATACAATGAAGGAGAATGATTTAACCATCAGAAACTCAAAATTATATGTTATCTGAACTAAATAAATTATTTAAGTTGATTTGACAAATGTTGTGATCACTACACTGCAAAAAAATATTGTTGGTTTAACTTAAAAAAGTAAGTAACCTGGGTTGCCCTAAAATTTTAAGTTGATTGAACTGGAAAAAGTGAGTTAATACAATGAAGGAGATTAGTTTAATCATCAGAAACTCAAAATAATATGTTATCTCAACTAAATAAATTATTATAAAGTTGATTTGACAAAAGAAAATATGTTGTGATAACAAATCTTGAAAATGTTTTTTACATTGCAGCGTCGGCCAATAGTGAGCCTGCGTGTGACAACCCAGAAGCGCTTTTACTGTTACCGGGCGTGGCCTCCTAGGGCAGCGAAGCAAGTGCATTCTGGGAGTTGTTGTCTTTCATCCATACAAGTCAAAAATAAATTGTCTGGCTTTTCTCAGTCTAGAAAGCTCCAAATTCAAAAGTAATTTCACATTTCTTCTACATAAATGACCCATTTTAAATACACATTCGGTGAAGTATCCCTTTCACTTTTCAGAAGACAATTCAGTCATTTTGCTTCTCCGGTAAATGACTCTTGATTTGAAGATATTTGTGCTGGAAAACAAGACAGAAATACTGAGGAAGAACATCAATCTTGGGGTAAAGGAGAATCTGTTATACAGAAGCACTTCAATTATTCAAGTCTCGCCTCGAGTCTGAGCAGATAAAGAACACAGAACCTCTCATAATGTGCACAAGATCACCAGCTGATCCTACATCGCCCTAGATACCGAAGAATAATGAAATCTAACTTTTCCGCCTGCTTCAATATGTGAACTTAATTAGGAGGAACAGGTGTGGAGCTCTCGTACCCGCTAAAAGCATTTGCAAAATGTCATGTGAGGGACGCGTGGGAGCGCTGCTGGAATCCAGACCTCATTTCCACCGCAGTCCTGAAATCACACACATCTTTAACATTTGTTCATAACTTTGCCAGAATGCTCTGAAAACATTCTCTGATGGCTATGTATGCATTTAAATACAGTGTTGAGGTACACTGAAAAAAAAATAGTGTTGCAATTAGCTGGTGTCACAACAGGTCAGAGAAGATGAAGAGAAGGGGATCTATTTATTACAGACTACAAACCTGCGCACTAAGCAGTAAGTCTTTCATTCAACAAACAAAATGACTCAAAAAAGGATTCCTTCATTTTGATGAACGAATTCGAACAGGAGAGTCACAGAACAGAGCAAGGCGAGCATTTGTGCTTATAAAACTTAAACTTTGTTATTTATTTATTAAATGAGCGATTGTTTCGCTTGATAAGACCCTTATTCATCGTCTGGTGTCATTTAAAGCCCTTTGAACAGTTTGGTCCCCATTGAAGTCCATTATATGGAGAAAATCCTGGAATGTTTTCATCAAAAACCTTAATTTCTTTTCGACTGAAGAAAGAAAGACATGGACATCTTGGATGACATGGGGGTGAGTAAATTACCAGCAAAAGTTTTTTTAAAAAATGAACTACTCCTTTAATGCGCATGTGAACGTCATCAGCGTTTATCAGGTTCAGTTTAAAGTCTGTTTAGAGAGAGCGGTGTTGTGTCAGTGGACACTAATTTAATAGTGAATCAATCAAAAACTAACTTTAGCTGGAAATAAATAATATTATTCAAGAACCGCTATAAAACCAAACCAATCTCTGTTACCTTAAATTATATTAAGTTTATCTCTGTAAAGCTGCTTTGAAACAATCTACACTGTTAAAAGCGCTGTATAAATGAGGATGACAAGAAACAGGTGAACGTAATCAATTACCAAGGAGCAAATGAGAACATACTTAGAGACCAAGGAAACAGGAACTAAACAATTAAAGGGAAACAAAATAATCTTAAAACTAAGAGTCTCTGAACACAAACAAATCAATAATGTGACAGATAGAATAACTTCCCTTATTGAGCTTGTTGAGAACTCAAATATCCTCTAAAAGTTAGTTAATGTACATTTCAAGTTGAAAATTTAAAGGCAGCACAATTTCAGTGTATAGGAAAATATAAATAAAGCCATGTAGTATGCAGTCAAGTTAAAAAAAATACAGCTACAATATTCTTGTAAAAAAAAAAAGACTGCTGCAATTATCAAAACTTAACATTTAGCATTAGAATAACTTAACTTACAGCTATTCATCTTCCTTGAAAAAAATGTCTTTATGCCTTAAAATATCTTGAATGTAACTCGACACCCTCGCCTCATTTAGTATACACGGTTCTATGAATATGCAAATGAGCCACTGGTTGTCGATCACACGTTGATCTGATTGGTTAAGGTCGTTTGTGACGTCAGAAACACCAGCGATATTTAGCGTGTTTTTGAGACTGTCTTTTGTTTTAAGGAGGAAATACTCAGCAATGCTGTCCACTGATCAACTTACACATGGTGTGTGTTAAAGCGGATTAAACACACCACATACACACATAAACAACATTAAAAGCTGGATTTACACCACAGGGGGAGTTTTTTCTACAGCATTTTTACGTTCTCTTCGTCGATTAAAATGACTAATGCTTGTTTGTTTTCAGGGAACGGTGAGTCGTCTTCCTTCTCTTGGCTCGTTTATTAATTGTTTTGGCGGCAGCAGCAGATGAAGGTCACCGAGACACCAGATATGATTATGCTAATGAGCAGAGACACGTGCACTGAGCGGAAAGAACAAACCTGAAATGAGACATAAGGACTTACTATACATGCTGAATGTGTTCTTGTACTTTGCGAGCGCTAAAAAAAATAGTAGGCTATGCAATACGTTCAACATTCACCATGTTTTTCCACACACTATAAAGTGAGTGATTTCAGCCCCAGACTTTCATTATCATAACACACTGTCTTTCTCTAGCTTCGTTTTCATTGTAAAGGTTATTTCAGTGTTTATTTTAAAAGCAGCAGGCCTGGTTTGAGAGTCTGGACTCTCTCAGTTTTATTTCCTGAATCATATCAACGACAGGGTTTCCTTCCAACTTCTTCCAGTCACATATTGATATAATGTCTGTTTAAAGTTATCTCGAAATGTGAGCACTAAAACATTATTTGTATCATTTTCAGTCGGACCTTTTTTTAAATGTAACTTGTTTCGGAGAACATTCAAAAGTAACATTCCAAAAACGTTTGTAAATGGAATGTTTGCTTAACGTTCGTATAAACAAGAAAGAAAAGAGGCTTTTATGACCAGGCGCATTGCCATAACTATTCCCTGACAGTGGGTTATTTCAAATCTACAGTAAAGGTCCAGTGAAGTGCCTGGAAACGCACCGTATTATTTGGGGTTTACACAAATGGAAGGGCATATAATATTATTTCCCTGCAGTCTGGCCTCTCATTTACTCGAAAACCCTGTTTTTATCATAGAAAACGATCATAAAAGTAAGAAACAGGAAGACAGTGCGGGACATATCAAACAGCTCCTCCCCTTTTTTAAAATAGCCAATGGAGTTTAGTTTATATCACAGCTGTTGAACACGATAAATCCGTATAATCTCCTCGATATCGCTTTAAAATACAGCATTCGGATTCAAATAATACGATTATTTTTCTCGATCACAGGATCCGCTCTGTGTGTCGTGTCTCGAGCGGTTCGTGAAACCAGACTCAATGAAAAGCATTTACATATATTTATATTTAACCAGACTTCATTTAGCCTAATGAAGGCACATTTTTACACTGAATCGTTCCCTATCCCCAATATAGTGCAACAGTTAAGAAGTGTCTCGCAGCTTTAGCGTCTGTTAATACTATAGGGGGCGGAGCTTCAGATTCTAGAGAGCATTTGATTGGACAGAAAATCTGATGAGAAGCTGCAGAGTGATGTCATCAAAATCATTGATCCCTAACGGAAAAAGCGAGAGACTGTAAGTTTTGCACACCAGCTTATATTATAGATATGACAATACGGCTCATAATAACCGTGTATAATATTATTTTTCCATTCCACTGCTCTACTTTTCCATTCTTTGTCTGTGAGCTAAACATGCGCTTGAAGAACATGTTTGTCCATCTTTGGGCTTGTTATTTTCCCCTATTAATAGGTGAAGTGACTAAGTTCAGCTGCAGTGTGTCCTTGGCCCTTGTGTCAGTGTCACAGCTCTCTGAACTCAGAAATCAGCTGTTAACCGTAAAAACACACGTGGAGCTGCAGACGGCCACACACGGAGAAATGCATTTAAAATACATTTAATATACCTTAATATGTCACAATTTAGATTTTTCATCTCATAAATATGCCTTAATATGTCATAATTTGGACTTTTCATCTCATAAATATGCCTTAATATGTCACAATTTAGATTTTTTATATCATAAATATGCCTTAATATGTCATAATTTGGACTTTTCATCTCATAAATATGCCTTAATATGTCATAATTTGGACTTTTCATCTTATAAATATGCCTTAATATGTCACATCTTAGATTTTTCATCTCATATATATGCCTTAATATGTCATAATTTGGACTTTTCATCTCATAAATATACCCTAATATTTCATAATTTGGACTTTTCATCTCATAAATATGCCTTAATATGTCACAATTTAGATTTTCATCATAAATATGCCTTAATATGTCATAATTTGGACTTTTCATCTCATAAATATGCCTTAATATGTCACATCTTAGATTTTTCATCTCATATATGCCTTAATATGTCATTATTTGGACTTTTCATCTCATAAATATGCCTTAATATGTCTTAATTTGGACTTTTAATCTCATAAATATTCCTTAATATGTGTCATAATTTAGATTTTTTATCTCATAAATATGCCTTAATATGTCACAATTTAGATTTTTTATCTCATAAATATACCCTATTATGTCATAATTTGGACTTTTCATCTCATAAATATGCCTTAATATGTCACATCTTAGATTTTTCATCTCATATATATGCCTTAATATGTCATAATTTTGACTTTTCATCTCATAAATATGCCTTAATATGTCACAATTTAGATTTTCATCACATAAATATGCCTTAATATGTCATAATTTGGACTTTTCATCTCATAAATATGCCTTAATATGTCACAATTTAGATTTTTCATCTCATAAATATGCCTTAATATGTCACAATTTAGATTTTTCATCTCATATATATGCCTTAATATGTCATAATTTGGACTTTTCATCTCATAAATATGCCTTAATATGTCATAATTTAGATTTTTCATCTCATATATATGCCTTAATATGTCATTATTTGGACTTTTCATCTCATAAATATGCCTTAATATGTCACAATTTGGATTTTTCATCTCATATATATGCCTTAATATGTCACAATTTAGATTTTTCATCTCATATATATGCCTTAATATGTCATTATTTGGACTTTTCATCTCATAAATATGCCTTAATATGTCACAATTTGGATTTTTCATCTCATAAATATGGCTTTATATGTCATAATTTAGATTTTTCATCTCATAAATATGCCTTAATATGTCATAATTTAGATTTTTCAATAGTAAGTCATAATTTTTACTTTTCATCTCATAAATATGCCTTGATATGTCATAATTTGGATTTTCATCTCATAAATATTCCTTAATATGTGTCATAATTTAGATTTTTCAGTTGTAAGTAAGTCATAATTTGGACTTTTCATCTCATAAATATGCCTCAGTATGTCATAATTTGGACTTTTCTTTTCATAAAAATGCCTTAGTGTCATAAATACGACTTTGTATATCGTAATTTTTGTCATAATTCTGACTTTGTATGTCATAATTTAGAATTTATGTAGCCTATAGTTTTGACTTTTTATATGATAATTATGCCATTAGAAGGTGATTTTTTAGTCTTAGTATTGCATATTTACTTTTTTATATCATAATTTTGACTTTTTCATAACTATAATCTTTTTATAGATTAGCTAAAACGTGTTTGTTGCATGCTTCCACATTTTGAAATATTCTATATCATGTTTCTGAGATGATGAGCATGACATGCAGGTCACGTGTCTGTAATGTAGTGCACTACAGTGTGTAGTGTGCAGTGTGCGAGTCTTCCACTGATCCGAGACCCTTTGATGCTCAGGTCGAGTGTGTGTGGAGCCGATGATGGGTGGAGCCACACAATGAACAGGAGCTTCAGTCAAAGCTTCAGTGTGTGTGTGTGTGTGTGTGTGCTCTCCACATATTCCTGTTTCAGCATCATCAGGATGACAATCATTGCTGAAGATGACGGAGATCCAGAGAGATGGACTAACACAGTGTCGGTGAGAACATTCACACATGCATGTCTTTGACTTCAGTTAAACACTCACTTTCTGTCGGAATAATCGCGTTAAAGGCTTTTGCGTGGAAAACACACGTCAGTTTAACAGCTAACGTCTAAAGTGACTGTCGTTTTAACGCCGACTGTGGTGTTTTATTGACATTTCATTGTGACCTCGACCAGATCTAATCATTTGGGTGCGCGTTTTATTGATATATGTTATTGTTTTGGACATGTTGCTTTTCATTTTGATTTACTCAATCCGAATAACACACACTGTAAGTGAAATATAGTAGTGCAATGAAGGATTTCATATTAACTGTAGCCTACAAAAGATCTACATCTTTATTAAATTAACACAGGTTGGTTTAACAAACTAACAAACAAACAAACAAACGGTAAATGAAGTGTAAATCTCTCAAGGTGACCTTAAAGTTGTGAGTTAACATGTATATTTTTGATGCTTGAATAAATGAACTTATATATATATATATATATATATATATATTAAACGAGTTAAGAGATTATCACTTAATTTGTCTGTGAATTTTTTTTAAATTTTTTTTTAAGAAAACCTGAGCCAAAAATCTAAATTCTGTCATTTTTAGGAGATGAAGAGCAAGGTTGTGTAAAGTATATCTGTAGAATGTGTTGAAGTGTGTGAGCTGAACTGAGGATTGTTTGGTTTGTTTGGCGCTGGCATTAAAGCCGTATGGAGTCGAGTGTGTGGGAGTGTGTGTGTGTATTGTTGTTGTGCCCCCCTATAAACACAGCAAAGAGCTCAACCAGAGGAGACGGATCCGCTGCCAGTCACAGGCTTTACCAGCAGTAGGCTATATCTATCCAACCGTTTCTTTATTTGAAGACAAGCGTTGCGTTTGTTTTCCTCAAGTCCAGGATTAGGTGTAAAATGCACAGATATCTAATGTAAGTGTCATCTGGAATGCGAGTTTGTTGCATTCACCTGCAGAGAGTTTGGGATTCATGTGGTGCTTGTCCATGTAAAACACTGTGTTGCTGTGTGTGCAGGATAAGATAGATGTCCTGTGTGGTTGCTATGGTTTTCGGAGTGCTTTTAGGCACATTGTAAGGGGGTTAATAATAGGCTTTTCTAAATGTGGCCTCTGTATATGGTTGCTGGGACGTTCTAGGTGGTTGCCAGGGTGTTGCTATGTGGTTACTAAAGTGTTTGAGTGTTACTGAGATGTTCTGGGTGGTTGCCAGGGTGTTGCTATGTGGTTACTAAAGTGTTTGAGTATTACTGATATGTTCTGGGTGGTTGCCAGGGTGTTGCTATGTGGTTACTAAAGTGTTTGAGTGTTACTGATATGTTCTGGGTGGTTGCCAGGGTGTTGCTATGTGGTTACTAAAGTGTTTGAGTGTTACTGATATGTTCTGGGTGGTTGCCAGGGTGTTGCTATGTGGTTGCTAAAGTGTTTGAATGTTACTGAGATATTCTGGGTGGTTGCCAGGGTGTTGCTATGTGGTTGCTAAAGTGTTTGAGTGTTACTGAGATGTTCTGGGTGGTTGCCAGGGTGTTGCTATGTGGTTGCTAAAGTATTTGAGTGTTACTGAGATGTTCTGGGTGGTTGCCAGGGCGTTGCTATGTGGTTACTAAAGTGTTTGAGTGTTACTGAGATGTTCTGGGTGGTTGCCAGGGTGTTGCTATGTGGTTACTAAAGTGTTTGAGTGTTACTGAGATGTTCTGGGTGGTTGCCAGGGTGTTGATATGTGGTTGCTAAAGTGTTTGAGTGATGGTGTTGAAAGTGTTTGTTTGACTTCAATGGTGTTGCTATGCAGTTGCTAGCAACTATTGCTTCTGTATATGGTTTGTGGAATGTTCTGGATGATTTCCAGGTCGTTGCTAAAGTGTTTGACTGTTGCTTGGATGTTCCGGGTGTTTGCAATTGTTGCTATCTTGTCATAAACAGTGTAGTTACTGAGTGTTTCTATTGTAGACACTGAGTGTATATTTACTTTATTCTAGAGCTGCTGTAAAATCTATATTGTTAAAAGCGCTTTATAAAAGGTGACTTGACTATATGGATGCTGGGATTGTTATGGTGGTTGCTATGGGATTCCTAAGGTATTTTGAGTATTTCTTCTGCATATGCTTTCTGGTATGTTCTGGGTGATTACCAGGGCGTTGCTTAAGTGTTTGAGTGTTGCTGCATGGTTGCTGGGATGCTCTGATTGATGGTTACCAGGGCGTTTCAGTTGCTAAGGTTTTCTGAGTGTGTTACTTGTCTATTTGGTTTCTTGAATTTCCTTGGTGGTTGCTAGGGCGTTAAAATGTGATTCCTATGTATTTTTGAGTGTTTCTTTCTACTGGATATGGTTGCTGGGATTATCTATGCGGTTACCAGGGTGTTGCTATGTGGTGGTTTAGTGTTGATGTATGTTTGCTGGGATACCAGGGCGTGGCTATGCAGTTGCTAAAGTCAAGTGTTTTGAGTTTTGCTACTGTATTTAGTTGCTGGGATGCTCTAGGTGGTTGCCATGGCGTTGCTATGCAGTTGCTTGAGACTTTTTTTCCTGTCTCACATTAAAAGAGTCATTTAACAACATGAATTTAGCATTTTTATAATGTAGCCTTATTTATTGTAACCGATTTGGTTTAATGTCCCTCAGTGCTCGTCACTGTGCTTCAGTTAAACTGTCAGTGTGTAGACGTTGAAAGCGTCTGTGAAGTGTCACGACCCCCTCGGCCCTCATTGACGTTCTCTGAAGGGGGTCTGACTCACGTCTGTCACTCGCAGACTCTGACATTTCCACCGGCCGTGTGTCAGGACGGTTTTGCTGAAGACTTTTCACGGCATGAATTATTCATACAAACATCACTGTACGCCGCCACACATAATTCTGAGGGATTAGGCAAATTGGAAACCAACTGGAAAAGGTGAATTATACATTAATCAGTGCAGTTAAGCAAAGTCATCTGCTGCTTCTGGAATTGATTATCTGATTGGAACGTATAATCGGGTTCGTGAAGGAGCGCATGTGAAATCTGTGAATTTACAGGAGATGTTTAATTAAACGGGATGTATTTATGCTATCAGCCGGGACATTGGAGAGAAACGGATGAAATCTGAAGAGATCAGGCTGTTCAATCTGTAACTGTTTGTCATACGTACATCTGTGCATCCGTCATTGATGATCATTAACTGGAATCTTGACAAACAGAAGTGAATAACTGCATGTGATAATAAAAAATCATGAGAAATAATAAAATATCATAATTAAAAAACTATCATCGCACTCTTTTAAAGTAACAACGCTTCAAATAAAGATATCGTTAGATATATAAAGAAGTATCATTACATCACTGCACCAGTAGGTGGCGACAAGTGACTCTGTTAACATGTATTTGTCATTGAATCGTTCATTCAAAAGATTTGTTCAAAAACGCGAAACAAGTGAAGTCATTGAATCATTCACTCAACCTGATTTAATTCATTCAGATTAATAAAACATTTTAAATAGACATTTTGTTTGAACCTCTAGTAAATGACATGTTATTTTGTTTAGCTATCTGTTCAAAATTCAGAATCATGTGCTTGAAAAAACAAACCAAAAAAAAACCGTGATTCTCAATTTATCCAGAATCTACTTAAAACTAGAACAGATATCTGTCAACGGGGTCAAAAAATAATAATTTTTTTTTTTCAAAACTATATATACCAGAAAAATTGGCTAGGTCTGTCTTCAAAATAGTGGATTACTCCGTCAATTTTGTCTTTCATCTCTTCTTTTTCGTCAAGTTATGTTTTAATCTGATGATGTAATGTTTGATCTTAACTTCCTGTTCTTCTTTTCCTCCCGCCCACAGGATGATTGACAGGCCCGTGATCCAATAGGCACGATGATCGCCACTGGCGGGCTGCTGAGAATATCGCGGAATCGCCAGGAATCGCCGCGATCCAAGAACCGCGCGGAGAACAAGAAGAAGAGGAAAGCCAAGAAGAAACGAAAGAACGACGTTGTTGTGGTGAAAGGAAAATTGAAGCTGTGCTCCGCATCAGGGCTGGTGGCGGCGCTGGGCGTTCTCATCTTACTGGTCGGGATCACCATGGCCGTACTGGGATACTGGCCCAGGGAAAACACGGATACGCCGATATGGCGAGCCACACAGGGGAATCTAACAAGCAATAACATGCTGGTGGTGTCGAGCGACGGAAACTCTTCGCTCGGCTTCTTCAAAACGCTCTTTTTGAGTTACTTATACTCGGATAATCTCAAAGTGTTCGGGCCTTTAGTGATGGGCATCGGGATCTTCCTCTTCATCTGCGCCAACGCCGTTCTGCACGAGGATCGTGACAAGAAAACTAAAATCATAAATCTGAGAGATATTTACTCCACAGTCATAGACAGTCACGGTTTGCGCGGCAAAGACCGCGTCCCGTTCATCAGCCACATGAGGAGCGCCGACGGCCGTCCGGCGGGAAAACCGCGAAGCTGTAAGCGCAAGTCGTCCGTTTATAGCATATCCCAAAGGTCTGAGGAAACGCACTGGGAGACGCGCTCGATCGTCACGTCGTCTGTTAACGCGTTCACTTTACCGGTTATTAAACTCAACAATCGCGATATCATGCAGGAGCTGGACGTCTCGCGCCGCAAGAGCTGCTCCGCCGCGGTGGAAACCCGAGCGCAGGTTTCCAGGACACACGTGTCGCTTTCCCAGGATTCGAAGCTCAACGTGGGGAAGCGGGTCACGGGTTCGCATCTGTCCCTGAGCGCGCTGTCGGATCCGGGCGGAGGCTATCGGGACGAGCGCTCGCGGAGGTTTAGCTGTCCCAGGCTGGAGCGCGCGGGGAGTAAGGGCTACAGCAAACTGGGAGATTCCTTCGCAAGCGCTGGCGGAACGGAGGATACACACACACACACACACACACACATACACTTCCTCGATGATGGTTGACTCAAACTGAAAACAAAACACCTTTAACCCCTTAACTGTCACCGTCCCGGTACCGGGACGCCTAACTTTACTTCACTATATTTCTATTAAATCCTAATCTAATTATGACAAATTATATATTTTTGGAAAGGTCTAAGACTTCTAATTAAATATTCGACCCCTGTTTTGTGTTAAAAATTATGTAGGAAGAGTAATTAATGAATTTATGACAAGAGTGCACCTAAAAAAATCTGCATCATAACAGGAGGTCTGACCTTTGTCACAAAAAGTCGATGCACCCACTTTTAATCATTGAAACTTCTGTTTTTATGCTAAAAGTTCATAATAAAACATATAATCTAGTATTTTTCAATAAAAAATAAAAAGTTTAGTATAACATTATCCTCTAAAAATTATAATATATGTATATATTATCCTCTAAAATATAATAATATTTTTTATCGCCTTTTTTATTATATCACATATTTTAGTAGTTATCATAAATTAGGTATCATTTGAAAGCTTATAAACTCAGAATTCATCCTGTGAAAACCATTTTATAATTGAACGTTGCATTACCATAGAAACGGTACTTATTTTTTGAGGCTCCTCCCCTTTTGGGCATCCTTATATTTCATAATTTATGATCAAAACCTTTATTAATCTTGACAAAACACATATTGTCAGAAAGGTCTGAGTCTCAAGGTTCCAAATTTTGTGACAAAATTGATATTTGGACAGAAATGTATTAATTTGTTAAGGCAGAATGTACACAACTAAATTCAATGGAATTCAATGGCACCCGGTGGCTATTTTTGGTACTACGCCTAAACAAAATCTCATGGGAACTTCAATTTTTGTGATATCAACTTCAAATTTGGAACATAACTTGGTTAGATTTATGGCTTTGATTTTATAGTAATTTTAGAGTAAAAATATTTTGTAAAATATATATTTTATATAAAATAAAAATATATAGTACAGTATATTTGATTTACTGTAAATTAAAACTTCCATAACTTGTTCATACTTTCATTTTTTGAAGTGTTTTCATTTCAGCAATAATCTGCTGAGTGTTTTCTTTAAAACAAGACCAAACTTGGGTATATATTCCAAAGCATTCTTGAATTACAACCATTTAAGTGTGAATAGAGCATTTAACCCCCATTCTCAAAAAGGGGGGGTGACAGTTAAGGGGTTAAATGTCTGAATGTCACTGCTTGTGCTCATTTTCACTTTTTATCACATTCAGACAATTGTAAGAAATTTACTACACAAAACGACATGTTTTTATGACTTGTTTTCCGGTGTAAATATCTAAAGATACATTGACTGGAGAAGAAGCAAAATTATGAGAAAATGTGTTTTATTTTTCTAACTCCATTGGCAGATATTTGTTCTTGTTTTAAGCACAAACTCACTTCATTATCATCACTGTAATTTTGTTTCTCCCGTAAGTGTATCTCGATTTAAGAATGTTTAGTTTGTGCTGGAAAATAAGTGATATTTTGTATCCAATGACATTCAGACATTTTGTACACTAACGTTCAGAAGTTTGCCATTTGAAATTAATACTTTTCTTTAGGATGCGTTAAATTTTCTTTAGTATGCGTTTATTTCATATAAATGCTGTTCTTTTGAATGGTCTATTCATCAAATAATCCTAAAAAATAAAATGATTCAGTTTCCACAAAAATATGAACTTTTCTCAACCCTGATAATAATCATAAATGTTTCTTGATCATCAGAACCTCATATTCGAGTGATTTGTGAAGGATCATGTGACACTGAAGACTGGAGTAATGATGCTGAAAATCACAGGAATAAATTACACTTTACTGTATATTCACATAGAAAACAGATGATTTACATCACAATAATATTTCACAATTTTTACTGTATTTTTGATCAAATAAATGCAGGCTTGGTGAGCAGAAGACACTCATTCGAAAACATTAAAAAAATAATAAAATCAAAAATCATCGTATGATAATCTCCATCGTTTATATGTTTCTAAATGAATTCACTATCAATTCTATGTCGGGTCTAGATTTAGTATTTCTGGCCTTTTTAGATTTAGTTAAAACTGTCATCCAAACCCTTCATAATAAGGCAAAGATTAATTTTGACAGACACGATCTTGTTTTTTTTGACTCATGCGGAACAAAAAGCATCATCACATATAACAACTAATTTGACATGATCTCATATTTGTTTAATGTGATACTGTATGAAATAAGCATAAGATCATGTCTATACCTGCAGATGAGTCATTTACAGGAGGCGGAGACGCTTTCGGTTATCAAGTAGTTTATTATTAAACAAAAAAGTTATGCAGTTTTTTAGTTGTATTCACTGTAGCATCAATATGTTAACATTATTCACCATCAACGTACTTTCTTAGCTAACTTTATTTGTATTTAAATGTTTAGGAAACATTCCATGTCGTCATAGTTAAAACGGAAACGTTACTTTCGAATGTTCGCGGAATGTATTTGTAACATTTAAAATTCAAACATTGCTACTGGTTTCAGAACGTTCCGAGAACATTCAAAAGTAACGTTTCCGTAAACAATGATGTCATGGAATGTTTCCTAAACGTATAACCAAGAAAAAACGAAAAAAAAAAACTGGACGCTTTGAACGTTCAGAGAACATTTAGAAAAAAAGTTTTCATAATTTAATGGGAACATATATTTGTTAGCTGGGATCTTTCTTTCTTTTAAAATGTAATCCCAGTGTTTTTACTGTATATTGTGTGTCAATAATATTGTGTTTTGGGTCATTAACATGATTATGATGTAGAAACGCGTGCCTTAGTTTAGACAAACTGTTGCAGGGTGTTTTGTGTGTAGCTGTAGTAGTGTATTAGACCTCACAGCTCAATTTTATATGTTTATTATAAAATTACATTCACCTTTGGCATAATCACAGCCACTAGATCCTGAGAGAGAAATTACAATATTGTGTCCACGTAGGACAGCAGTGTTCGTGTTTCAGGTGATATAAACACACACAGCTCATATTATGCAACTTTGCACATGCATGTTGTTTTTGTATCTTCACTCATTTCTAGAGAGCAGATATTGTATATACACGAGGGCAATAACTGGTTTAGAGAGTTTGTTGAAAGCTGTTCAATAGTTTTAGCTGCTATGAAAATAAAGTTCTTTGAGTAATTCTGTCCTGCATTGATTTTCTCTCTCCATGTGTTATAAATGTGTTTATTCTGACATCTAGTGGAGAATTGAGGCAGTGTTGGAAATCTTAATAAAAAAAAAGCTTAATAAAAGCTGTTGTTAGTTCCTTCCTGTGCAGTAACTAATGTTAAAGTCCCCCTGTGGTGTAAATCCAGCTTTTAATGTTGTTTATGTGTATATGTGGTGTTTTTAATACGCTTTAACACACACCATGTGTAAGTTCATAAGTGGACAGCATTCGCTGGTGCTTCTGACGTCACAAACAACCCTGTAACCAATCAGATCAACGGGTGATCGACAACCAGTGGATCTCTGAGTGAGTTAGTGAGTGGAGGCGGGGCTCATTTGCATATTCAGAACCACGCATACTAAATAAGGCGAGGGTGTCGATTTACATTCAAGATAATTTAAGGCATAAAGACATTTTTTTCAAGGAAAAAAAAGCTTAAATGTCATTTTGGAGTGTAAATGGATAAAATTATTAATTACAGGAGGACTTTTTCCCTATACGAAACGAGAAGCTAATATTTAAATAAAACAGCACTTTCTAAGGGATATAGGTGTTATATGCCACCAATATACATAAACTCATAAACTGAGTTACTTACAGCTTGTTTTTTTCTTTTCTAGTCTAATGGCTTTAATTTATTAACTTTGATAGTCACTTTTACTGATATTCTTCAGGTCACATGATCAGATGTGAAGAACGAAAAGGTTGTCTCTTTATCTGAGATCGTCTCTTTATCAACAATTGCTCATCCATATTACTAGAGAATATAATAAACATTAACATCCATCACGTGCCTGTGATTATTGAAACTTGTGGATTTTTTATTAGACTAGGCTATTTAAATAGCTTCAAACTCTAAAATGAAAAACTTCTGAGTCACACACACACACACAAACACACATATAGCCTATATATGCTTAAAATATACGAAGTTAATCAAACAAACCCATAAGTTTCTCTTTTAGTTGCTGAGGAGTCACACTTCTAGGATAAGACGCCAGGAAGGAGGGGATTATGTTAGGGCGTGGCTAAGACGACAGCGAGCCAATCATAGACACATGGGCGTGGTCTGTCCGCCCCAGACTCCGCCCAGGGAAACTTGTGAACGTGAGTTTGATTGAAAGTGGAAGATCTTCAGGTGACAGGTGGACCAGTCTTTCTGCTCGGATCTCCTGCCAGTGTGTGTTTTGGAGCTGGAACAGGATCAAATGTCGTTTATTCGCTAAAGGATCAACTGCTGTCAGGTGATGCTTATTTTACTGTTAAAGTGTTTATGTCGAAGCGCGATAACTTCCAATGTTTTTAAGTACATGTTATCGTGTTCCTTCAGGTGAGATAAGATTAGTTAGACATATGCATAAATATTTAGGTACACGAAACCGTGATAAATGTGTCAGTGCTGCTGCTTTGAATTTGTTCGGTCAAAGTGACACTGGAAACTCAGTAGTTGATCCAGCAAAGTTGCATTTTTGCTGTTCGACTACTGTAAATATTGATTGTTTTATATCTTCAGGTGTTTTAGACATGATTTAGCACATAATATTGACTGGTGGGCGATCACTGGTTAATTTGACAATTTAACAAGCTAGTTTAATGACAAACTTGCATGGTAAATGTATATGAAAATTGCACATACAACGTCAACATGGTAATTGATATATATTGACGAGGGTCATTGGTCATGTGGTGTGACAAATTAATTGTAATAGTTTATTATTTCTTTAATTTTTCATGTCTCAATTTATATGAGCTCATAAAAGCAATGTGCATAATAAGTCAACAAAATCAATCATGTCACACTTTCAAAAGTCTGTCATATCAACCAACCATAAATCCACTAGTTTAAAAGTCATATGTCATGCAAATATCTGATATTTCATTTGTTTGAGATCTCAATCATTCAATATGGATGTTGAATGTGTTTTCTTCCCTGTTTTCCCGGGATTACGGGCTCTCTGTGCCGTGGATCTGCATCTGGATTCTGTCTTTCGGTGAGTCACTCTCCAAGAGAAACACACTTTTACCATCCTTTGGTCAGTGGACATCTTTGACATTTGGGGGTTTTCCAAAAAAACCTCTTTTGATGTATTTCTAGAACAGGAAACCCCTGTAAATCCTCTAAATCATACTCCCAGAAGCGTTTCAGATTCATTATAACAGCTATGTGACATGGGTTTAAACGACCTATAATAATATATCAGTCTTTTTATTTAATAATAAGTATTTTTTACCAGTTAAGAGCATGTTGACCTTTGGGCCATGATTATGTTGTCAAAGCTAATATAATTAAAATAAAGCAATATTCTCAAAGTCTCAGGTCTTGTTTTGCACAAATATCTAAACATTCATAAATCAAGAATCATTTACAGGTGAAAAAAATAAAAATAAATGTATATATATTAAACTTGAAACAAGAACAAATATCTGCAAATGGGGTCAGAAAAATAAACAAGCATTGTTTTCTAAGCTCATAGGCATCTTTTCTTTATAATTAAAATAAATAACGTTTCTTCTCCAGTAAATGTCTCTTGATATGAGAATGTTTATATATTTGTCTTGAAGCACTTCTAGTTTGAGTTAAGTGTATTTCTCTGACTCCAATGGCAGATATTTGTTTTGTTTTAAGTTCAAACTCGCTTCATTTTGATACTTTTTTTTACTTAATATGTCCAGTCATTTTGCTTCTCTGTCTTGTTTTATACTGGGAAGAACATCATTTATTGGTCTATAAATCTTCGAATATCAGTAATGTCATCAGCCAGACTCTTTTGTCTTACATTGAGGATCACGTGCGCTGTATGATTGACAGCGATCTTGACCGGGTGTTTGAGTCATTTCTGCAGAGTAAGTTAAGAACGCTATGGAAAGAGGAAATGATTGTTGCTTTGCTTGTTTTCATTTCCTCCGGCTGGTTTTTGCTGATGTCCATTGGATTTTTGGTTATTGTAGGGAAAGGCATGATGGAGAAATCTATAAGAAGACATTCCAGACCTTCTCCAATACTGTAGAGTTGCTTCACGGCTCATCCTGCGTTTGATAGAGACTGTCTGACTCTGATAGGGTCTGTTTACCTGTACGTCTGGATGAGGATATTGATTCCCAGAGGTTTTTGTCACACATCTGATAAACGTGAAGAGAGTCAGCGATGGGAATGATGTGAAGAGTCTTCTTCAAAGCGATACTTACCTTGAGTTACCTTGCGGACACACACTGCGTTTCAGAGATTTGGGGTTTTCACTGACACATTCTTTTGACCATTTATTCCCTCTTGCAAAGTTTTGGCACATAGGTGTGTGTTTCGGGAAGGCTGTGTGTGTTTTGGTTTCATCAATGCTCAAATTGACCGTTGGTTTCCATGCAATTCGCAAAAAATCAACTCTTCAAAAGAAGGCAAAGAGAAACCTGTCCTCCATATGGGACACATTGACACGGTTCTGGCTTGTAGGGTGATCGAAAGCGTGAAATAGCTCATAACTCCTAAACTGTTTGTCGAGTCTTTTATTGGAAACTTTTTATTGAAATCTACTTTTACGAACTCAGTCCTAGTTTTTTCGCCTGATCAGAACCAAAAACAGCGCAGATAGATTCTCTGAAAGGTGAATATCAATATTATAGAACAGACAAAAGTTTAATTGTCGATTTGCAACAGGGAGCCAAAACGCCAAAGTGGGCGGGGCCAAATTGACTAAAATGGCTGTAACTCTTGAACAGAAATAGATATTTTCACCAAAATTGGTGCAAATGTGTATGGGCTCATTTTATGATCACTTACAAAAAATCGTGACTATTGGCCACTCGGTGGCGCTATAACGTAATTTTGACCGTTAGTCTGGTTGATAATGTCATATTGAACGGAGGTTAACGGAGATCCACTGGGCCTGTTTAACTCATGGCTCAACTATCATTCATATTTGATGTTATTTCAGCATTATTTCAATTATCAAAAATGTTATTAATAGTTCTAGCTTTAGTTAAGGCAAGGCAAGTTTATTTATATAGCTCGTTTAGTAAAAGTGCTGTACACAGAGAGGAATTGAAATAAAAGCAAGGGAAATTAAAAAAGGGTTATAAAAGATGAATTCAGTTACACGTTTACCTTTGACCCCAGTGAGATCTTGACATTGACCGTGTAAAACAGAGAAGAAGAGTAAGACGGAGCTTCTTCTGAGTAAAGAGGCTGGAGTTGCTCGGGGTCAGAGGTCACGTGTGTGTTTATCAGCTGATAAGGAGCCGCTCAAAGGTCCGAGTGCTTCATACGGTGTCGGTGCCCTCGCTCGGCTGTTTTCCCCGCCGTTCAGCTGAGTTGGCAGCGCCTGGCCTCGTAGACTTTGCTCACACTTATTCATGCTCGTTTTGCACTTTTGTTCTATCCGAGTTCCTGAATCCGGCTCCACGTGAGCGTTGTGTGAAGCTCAGCAGAAGTGCAGATAACAGTGCAGACCTTGTCTCCAGGCACAGGTCTGATAAGACGCTGCGATTGGCCCTGTCCCACGCGGATGCCGCTTCCTTTACCCGTATAAAGACACGCCGGTTGTGTGGGAGAGACAGTCGGCGGGTGTCATAGTGCCCAATGATGCGTCCTAAAACACCTTTAACCCTCCGCTGACCCGCATTCCCCGTCAAGAGGACGCCTCCAATCGAGCTCCTTATTTCCCCCAGTAAAATCAATGACACATTTTTATGTTCAATAAAACTTTTTTAGTTAATATTCTGTATTTTGAGGGGATTTTATGGTACTACGTAATATTTCTGCAATAATTATGACACCTCCAATTGTAACTTTTTTTCTCTCAGTAAAATATATATATATATATATATATATATATATATATATATATATATATATAGTATTTTCAGAGGATTTTATGGTACTACGTAATATTTGTGCAATAATTATGAATTCCAAATGTAAAAAAAAATTGCCTCTAGCAAAATTAATGATATAAATTTTAGTTTATTTATTTACTATTTTGTATGTTCAGGGAGTTTTCTTTCTCTCTCAGTAAAATCAATATATATTTTTGTTCAATAATATATATTTCTATTTAATATTTAGCATTTTCTGGGAATTTTATGGTACTATGTAATATTTATTGATTAGTTATGACTCCAAATGTACCCCTTTTTTTTTCTCAGTAAAATCAACAATATATATTTTTGTTCAAAAAAGTTTTTTTTTATATAATATTTTGTATTTTCAGGGAATTTTAAGGTACTACGTAATATTTATGCAATAATGACACCTCCAATTGTAACTTTTTTTTCTCACAGTAAAATTATATATATATATATATATATATATATATATTGTATTTTCAGGGGATTTTATGGTACTAAGTAATATTTGTGCAATAATTATGACCTCCAAATGTAAAAAAAAAATTTGCCTCTAGTAAAATTAATGATATAAATTTTAGTTTATTTATTTACTATTTTGTATGTTCAGGGAGTTTTCTTTCTCTCTCAGTAAAATCAATATATATTTTTGTTCAATAATATATATTTCTATTTAATATTTAGCATTTTCTGGGAATTTTATGGTACTATGTAATTTTTATTGATTAGTTATGATTCCAAATGTACCTTTTTTCTCTCAGTAAAATCAATGATATATATTTTTGTTCAAAAAAGGTTTTTTTATATAATATTTTGTATTTTCAGGGAATTTTAAGGTACTATGTAATATTTATGCAATAATTATGATCAATTTTATAAAGTATGACGCCTCCATGTTAAATTTTTATATTTCAGTAAAATCAATTTTATGTATTTTTGTTAAATAATATTTTCTTCATATTTGGTATTTTGAGGGAATTTAATTGTACTAGGTCATATTTAGCCTATGCAATAATTATGATCCATTTGTTTCCATGGTTTTTACAATACAGTACAAATAATTAATCCATATTTTTTACTCCAATTTTCAAAAAAACAACCTGAGATATATAAATATGAAAAAATAAAGTCTAATTCAAAATGTAAATATAACTAAAATAATACTGGTAAAAGTGACTTTAGGACCATTTAACTTTGCATCGTTTAATTAATCAAAATGTCACATTTAAACCCCAAATTCTCATCAATATCATTTATGAATTTTCCATTTGATTTGTATTTTTGTGATTCAATTATGATTCTCTGAAATATTTTTTTTGTATTGCAGTAATGATATTTCCAAAATGTAAAAAAAAAAAAAAAAATCTTAAAATAGGCTTTGTTCCTCATGCAAAAATATAATATTGGATTTCTGTTTATTTGATCTGTGTGAATCATGAGTATAAAAAAATAAGCAAGGCGTGTTTAATGCTGTTAAATGTACGTTTGATGCTATAACTAACGCAGTATTTCTGGAGGATATTTAAGCGTTCGGACTATGTACTGTATGTGTTTCTTCACTTTGTCCTTGTCTTGCAGTATGAGGAATATGCCGTCTCGGATATTTCCGCTATCCAAAGGTCATATGCGGTCATATTGTTGAAAACTGGTTTAAAGATAACTCAAACTCATGACGTGTGTTACAGCTCCGTGTCAGCAGATCCTCATTATGCAGATTTAGCAGTCAGCACAGAGACTGTGAATTATTATTATTATTATAACCTTTCCTGTAGTTTCAGGCTCTACTAGAACAGGTTTTCCTGCTTGAATGTTGATTATTCTCCTCTCTTTAACGCCAGAGCCGTCGACAGAGACTCCCTATTAAGTCCCTTTACACTGAACTGTGGTTGCAGTTCCTCCAGAGCTCCACCGGGGGCGATCACCCGAGTGCGTGAGTGAATGGGAGTCTATGGGGCTAGACGGCTAAGTGTCTCTCACCCGATTGCCGTTGAGAAATCTCAGAGTTGATTGTAGGTTTTGCAAGTCCAACATGGGTTATAGGACGAAAGTTGAATGAACGAGTGCTTGTGTCCGTTCCACTTCTTACAGGTTGAGTTGTTGTGGCCCATAACACGCTAGCATTCTGCTAATGAACGACAGTGACGGACTGATTACGAGCAGAGACACCGCTTGATGGCATAGTGGCGTTCGAAGCGGGACCAGAATATTATTAACTAAAACTCTTCTCGCACGTGTGTTTACCTGCGCCCGCTGTCTCGAGAGAAAGAAAAGTGCCGATCGCGAACAAAGGATTGCCGTTGATCAGTATCTCTGGTTGTACGAAGACTTTTTAAAGCAAATAATCTTAAAACAATCTAACACCCAGCAATGTGTATTTTTTTATATAAAAATGATATCCTGAGATGCGTATTTTGAGGGGTATATCTCCATTCATTCTGCACTCGTCCTGTGAGCGCCCTCGTGTGGAGTTGGAGTGGAACTGCAGCCAGTTCAGGAGCCGGACGTTTACTGAGAGTGGAGGTTCTCCCCTTGTTAGACACTCTGTGTTTACTTCCTGTCTCTATGAAGCCCCTCCTCCTGAAAAGCACGCTGTGCTCTGATTGGTCGGCTGGAGCGGTGTGTTGTGATTGGTCTAGCGCTGAGTGTGTTTGGGAAATGTCCCGCCCCTTTCCATAACCGCCAGTTTAACACACTACTAACTAACTCAACCAGGCCCCGCCCCTTTATTCTGCGCATTAATTATTATAATGAGGAATATTGAGACGTGTTCGTTCCCGGGAGAAACTCGCGGTGTTTCAGGAGTTTAGAAACACTGACTCTGGGTCAGACGAGTATAATGTGCACTCATGAATCATTCACACACTCCTTCATGCTGACTGTCAGACAAACTCTTGTGACTGTTTCCCAAACAAGCAGAGAGAGAGAAATGAAAGAGAGAAGCTGTGTGTGTTTCTGCTGTGGCTCCGGGCGAGGGAGGGAGTGTGTATGTGTGAGGGTGTGTGAGTGAAAAAGTGTGTGAGAGTGTGTGTGTGCGAGTGAGTGAAGGTGTGTCTGTGATTGAGTGAGTGAGGGAGTGTGTGTGTGAGTGAAAAAGTGTGTGAGATTGAAGATAAGTGTTTGTGTGAGGGAGTGTGAGTGTCTGTGTGTGTGTGTGAGAAAGAGGCTGCGTGTGCTTTAAAGGTTATAGATCTGAATTTAGTGTTGTTATGTGTATATACTGTACAGTGACCAACTAGGAGTGTGTGTCGTGATTGCTGAGGAGATGCACCGGCTGGGGGGTCAAATGGGGGTCCTGGGGAAAGTTTAAAGAAATGTAAAAAAAAAAAAAAAAGAATTAATTAATTTTGAATTAAATGTATTTAGTTGGATTATTAAACTAACAATTTGACTAAAATAAAATAACGAAAAATAATTAAAAAAAAAGAAATTAACTAGGGCTGTGCAAAAGTTAATTGCGATTAATCGCATCCAAAATAAAAGTCTGTGTTTACATAATATATTTGTGTGTGCTGTATATAATTATTTTGAATATATAAATACACACACATGCATGTATATATTTAAGAAAATGTGTTATTCATATATAAAATATTTATATTTATATAATATAGATTATGTATTTATAAATATATACAGAATTTAAGCGCAAATAATTCTTAAATATATACATGCATGCATAGGTATTTATATATACAAAATAATTATATACAGCGCACACAAATATATTATGTAAACACAGACTTTTATTTTGGATGCGATTAATCGCAATTAACTTTTGCACAGCCCTAAAATTAACACATTAGATTAAAATGATTTCCTATATCAAATAATACATTTTAAATGATAAATAAATAGGCCTACATTTAAATAAAAAAATAACTACACAAATGAAGATTTATTGATCACATTTAATAAGTAAAACTTGATTTCATTAAGATTAAATTATTTAAATGTTATTTATTTTAATCTGATGTTAATTTATTATTTATTTAATTAAAGTTGTTTTAATTTATTTTAATAGTTTTTTAATTTTAACCAAATGTATTTGTTTATTTTCTATAATAATCAGATTTATTTAGTTTATTAAAATAATTAAAATAAATACTATTTTATTTAAAATGAATAAATAATAAATTAACACATTTGCTTAAAATAAATTTAGAAGGAATTAAATTAAAATAATAAATAAAATCATTTTATTTAAATGAAATTAAATAAAATAATATAAAAATAAGAAAAGCAATATACTAAGTACATAGACTAATAAGTACTAAGAAAGTAAATAAATAAATAGATTCAAATAGAAATTGATTAAAATGATTTGATAATGTCCACATCTAACTTGCATCTATCAGAACTACTCCAGTCAGTAGAAAAAGTACTTTAATATAATATAATAAAAATAATTTGAATATAAAATTAGTATTGCTACTGTTACTGTACACTTCCACAACATTCCTCCTGCGTCATAGCTGACATCACGTGATCTCGCGCGTCCGTACAGTGACGTGAGTTTGAATCCCCGGTCCCGCCCCGTGCGCGCGCTCCTCCCGGTTCCCACAGCTGAAGGTTTACCGGAGACTCGAGCTTCCCGTGGCCGCTGTCAGACGCTCCCCGAGCGGCGAGAGAAGAGCGCTAACCCCGGGAGAGCAACGCGAACGCCGCGGCACCCACGGTAACGTTCATGCGCTCGCGTTGTTTACGAACGCGTTTGAGTGACACATTATTCCCCACAGATGCAGGAGTAAATCCACTGAACGTTCTGGATGGAATAAATCTGTGCGTTGTTTTCGCTTCTTCTGTTGCGTGTGTTTGGAAGACGGAAGACGCGTTTGCAAGCATACAGCAGCGAAACATCTGTCGGTAAATATAAAATATAGCAACGTATTAACGTATGTTTTATAAGGACACACTTATTCATAGGCGATATCCTGATTAATGCGCTATTACACACTAGTGATTTACCCAGAAATACTGAAAACCTGAGATTTGTAATTTATTGTTATTTTTGACGCGGCGTCAGTAAGTTCGCACGCGTTAACTCGGAACGCTCGGTAGATTTGATCGCTTATGTTCCGTTTTGATGTGGAGAAAAAAGGCGAATCTGATTGAAATGAAGCGATTCGGGTTGACTATCAACTATATTTTAGCGTTAAGTTTATTATTTTCGTGCGTTCTGCAGTGTAAATGCTCGAGCTCTTTTAGTTGTCAATGTTTTTTATCGTTCGTCAGCTGGAAAATAAACATTCTGCAAGACTATATCGTTCCTCCTCACAGTTGTGCTATAGTTCCCTATTAATCTGTTCATTTATTATTTATTTAAATACAATTGTAGTTATTTGTTTTAATTATTATTTATTTTATTTTATTTTATTTCATAATCGAACAACATAAATATATTTGATTTAAAAAATAAATAAATACCATTTTATTTAAATTAATAAGTAATAAAAACACATTAGTATGCAATAAATTATACAAATTTAATGATAAATAAATGTTAAATTTGTTTTATATATTGTTATTTTTTTTCTGCACAGCATTTACACTGACACAATGCTGCAAACACAAAAGATCAAACAAATGTAGCATGTTAATTCTTTGTTGATTTAACGAAGCATGCTTACAATGTAGAGAATGTTTAGAACATGTTTCTTACATTCCAAGAGTCACTTGTAGAATGTGGCTGATTGTAAATCAATATTCTGTATTGATCCAGAAACATTGTCGCCTGTGTACAGAAAGTTTGTTGATTTTCAATGCATTTATCACGGGTCTGAGTAACGTTGGTTTAAGTGTTGATTGAAATTTACCTTTTGATCACCAGCTCTGATCTTTAACCACTAGGCCATGGTGAGAGTATATATAATACCATAATAATTATGCTTTTATTCTGTAGTATAAAGTGGTTTATAATAGGGATGCACCGATATGAAAATTTTGGCCGCTGCCGATAACCGATTAATTCTTTATATTTGAAAGCCGATAACCGATATATCGGCCGATAAAAATAAATCCAATTGTTTAATGTAATATTTGAGCCTGATTACTAAAATAAAAGTCTCTAAGCACACAATTATACTGTTCTCATTATAATTTGATGGCCGTTATGACAGACGTGCGCTTAGAATTGATTTCAATCATGTTTTAAGCAATTCAAAACCATCATGGACATGGTGAACAGTGCGCATCTGAAGGAAATAACCAATTATTTTTCGACTTTAATATATCGGTCAAATTTTCTTAGTGGGCTGATAATGATAGCATTAAAAATTAACATATATCGGCCGATATATCATGCATTTCTAATTTATTGTCTATCACTCAATGCATAGTGTATTTGGTTATTCAAATGAAGAAATTTGATAATAAAGGGATTAACACAAACTTCCCCATGAACTCTGCATTATCTGGTCACGGACGGCTCAGACTGCGTCTCCATTGCGTTTTTGATGTGAGTGAGTTTAAGCCTTTAAGAGGGTTTAACCCATATGTGCCGAGCTAATGGACTGATCTTCAGGCCGGGTCATGTCTCCAGGTTTTTCTTTTACCCGTGTCGTGTCGAGAGCGACAGGATTTGCATATTTCACAGCTTGTGTGTTTCTGTCATTGGATAGATGGGTGTAGTTTATTGATCCCTGAAGGGAAATTCCTGAAATTTTTACAGAGATGTTGTTTTCCAGAATGTTTACAGAGATGGGGGTTGTATTACAAGAGCAATAGTGTGAAAAAAGATTTTTTGAAGCGTTTAATAGCCTGAAAGATTATTCCAGCACATTTTACAAGAAAATACTATTTCAGCTGTTATATACTGTTTCAATTAATTGTGAAGTTTACTAGCAATTTCTGAGTCTAAATTATTTCTATGCCTTTTTTTCATTGTAGTACTCGTAGTAATAGTTTAGATTATTCAGACTGATATCTACCGATAGCCAATTATTCAGACTGATATCTGCCGATTATTCAGAATCATATCTGCCGATTATTCAGAATCATATCTGCCGATTATTCAGAATCATATCTACCAATAAGTGATTATTCAGAATATCTACCGATTGCCGATTATTCAGACTGATATCTGCCGATTATTCAGAATCATATCTACCGATAACTGATTATTCAGGCTGATATCTGCCGATAGCCGATTATTCGGAATGATATCTACCGATTATTTAGAATGATATCTGCCGATTATTCTGACCGATATCTGGCGATAGCCGATTATTCGGAAAGATATCTGCCGACTATTCGGAAAGATATCTGCCGACTATTCGGAAAGATATCTGCCGACTATTCGGAAAGATATCTGCCGACTATTCGGAAAGATATCTGCCGACTATTCGGAAAGATATCTGCCGACTATTCGGAAAGATATCTGCCGACTATTCGGAAAGATATCTGCCGACTATTCGGAAAGATATCTGCCAACTATTCAGAATTATATCTGTCGACTATTCGGAATTATATCTGTCGACTATTCAGAATGATATCTACCGATAGCTGATTATTCAGAATGATATCTACCGATAGCCGATTATTCGGAATGATATCTACCGATAGCCGATTATTCAGAATGATATCTGCCGATTATTCAGACTGATATCTACCGATTATTCAGAATGATATCTACCGATAGCTTATTATTTAGAATGATATCTGCCGATTATTCAGACTGATATCTGCCGATTATTCAGAATATCTGTCGATTATTCAGACTGATATCTGCCGATTATTCAGAATATCGGTCGATTATTCAGAATGATTATCTACTTATAGCCAATTATTCAGAATGATATCTGCCGACTATTCAGAATGATATCTGCCGACTATTCAGAATGATATCTGCCGACTATTCAGAATGATATCTGCCGATTCTTCAGAATGATATCTGCCGATTATTCAGAATGATATCTACCGATAGCCGATTATTCAGAATATCTGCCGATTATTCAGAATGCTATCTGCCGATTATTCAGAATGATATCTGCCGATTATTCAGAATGATATCTACCGATAGCCGATTATTCAGAATGATATATGCCGATTATTCAGAATATCTGCTGATTATTCAGAATGATATCTGCCGATAGCCGATTATTCAGAATGATATCTACCGATAGCCGATTATTCAGAATGATATATGCCGATTATTCAGAATATCTGCTGATTATTCAGAATATCTGCTGATTATTCAGAATGATATCTGCCGATTATTTAGACTGATATCTACCGATAGCCGATTATTCAGAATGATATATGCCGATTATTCAGAATATCTGCTGATTATTCAGACTGATATCTACCGATAGCCGATTATTCAGACTGATATATGCCGATTATTCAGAATATCTGCTGATTATTCAGACTGATATATGCCGATTATTCAGAATATCTGCCGATTATTCAGAATGATATCTGCCGATTATTCAGAATGATATCTGCCGATTATTCAGAATGATATCTGCCGATAACCGATCATTCGGACTGATATATGCCGATTATTCAGAATATCTGCCGATTATTCAGAATGATATCTGCCGATTCTTCAGAATGATATCTACCGATAGCCGATTATTCAGAATGATATCTGCCGATTATTCAGAATGATATCTACCGATGGCCGATTATTCAGACTGATATATGCCGATTATTCAGAATATCTGCCGATTATTCAGAATGATATCTACTTATAGCCGGTTATTCAGAATGATATCTACCGATTATTCGGAATAATATCTACCGATTATTCGGAATAATATCTACTTATAGCCGATTATTCAGAATGATATCTACTGATTATTCAGAATATCTGCTGATAACGATTATTCAGAATGATATCTACCAATAGTTTTATTTTCTTAAGGAAAAATCTCTCCTACCTAATGTCGTAAAATATACAGGGAACCTCTCATTCGGTTCATTACTATAATATTAGAGATGAAAAATGAAAAAGAGTTATTATATTCAACTGATGTTTATGTTATAACAATTCAACTCAATTAAAATCTGTAATATTTGTGTGCAAATCAGTTAAAGGTAGTTTTCATAAACACTTGGCAGATTTATTCAAACAGAAAAAACAAACGTAGCCTATATCATTAACAGTAAAGAGCTGTGAACTGGATAACTTCCCTCAAGTAAATGTAATGTTAAGCTGTTTTATTGTCATCTTTCTGCGTTTGAAACACTGATTGAGTGATTACTACACACAGTACTGCAATCGCCCTGATCATCAGCTGTTTTTAAACAATTGACTAATTACAGATAATTGCTTTTGTGGGCCGATACATCCATAATTTAGATGAGAGAGCAATGAAGAAACATGCAGTCGTGAAAAAATACAGAACAGAATGTGAACCAAAAAAGTCAAGATGAGGAAGAACTTTCTAATTACGTTCATTTTTATTAATGTTGCTGTTTATTTTTGACCCTTTAGTTAAACAAATCCATTCATTCATCCATATGAGGCTTCTTTGTTTTTCTTCAGCTGAATTTCACTTCCAAAGGGATCTTCATTATAATTGCCGGTGTAATCGCAACACATCCACTGTACAGTCCTCGTTATTATTCTCGAAGATACACGCATTGTTTTATCTGCCTCTCAGAGAATATGATCTGCTTCTCTCTCGTTCTCTGATGTCGAGCAGATCTGGAGGGCCAGTGACTCGTTTTGCTCCTGCGGTTCAGTTTGACCTACATTTCTGCACCAGGCCATTAAAGTTCACAGAATGAGTCTGACAGAATGCAGTCGTGTAATTCCTGCAGTTTTCCACTGCCGCTCTCCAGAAACACCAGGAGAATCCGCTGATGGTTTACATCACTGTCACGCCGCTGAAGATACCAGGGCTGTCAGAGATTACAAACAAACACTCACACTGTATGAAGCAGAAGATATAACATTTACTTGGTGTTCTGAGTGGTTGCTAGGGGGTTACTAGGGTGTTATTAGGTTTTCAGATGTTTCTGGTCCATTTGCTTGGGTGTCCTGAGTGGTTGCTAGGGGGTTACTAGGGTGTTATTAGGTTTTCAGATGTTTCTGGTCCATTTGCTTGGGTGTTCTGTGTGGTTGCTAGGGGGTTACTAGGGTGTTACTAGGTTTTCAGATGTTTCTGGTCCATTTGTTTGGGTGTTCTGAGTGGTTGCTAGGGGGTTATTAGGGTGTTACTAGGTTTTCAGATGTTTCTAGTCCATTTGTTTGGGTGTTCTGAATTGTTGCTAGGGGGTTACTAGGGTGTTACTAGGTTTTCAGATGTTTTCTGGTCCATTTGTTTGGGTGTTCTGAGTGGTTGCTAGGGGGTTACAAGGGGGTTATTAGGTTTTCAGATGTTTCTGGTCCATTTGCTGGGGTGTTTTGAGTGGTTGCTAGGGTGTTACTAGGTTTTCAGATGTTTTCTGGTCCATTTGATTTGGTGTTCTGAATAGTTTCTAGGAGGTTACAGGGGATTACTAGGTTTTCAGGTCCATTTGCTTGGGTGTTTTAAATGGTTGCTAGGGTGTTACTAAGTTTTCAGCTGTTTTCTGGTCCATTTGCTTAGGTGTTCTGAGTTGTTGCAAGGGGGTTGTTAGAATGTTACTAGGTTTTCAGCTGTTTTCTGGTCCATTTGCGTGGGTGTTCTGAGTGGTTGCTAGGGTTTTACTAATTTTCAGCTGTTTTCTGGTCCATTTGCGTGGGTGTTCTGAGTGGTTGCTAGGGTTTTACTAATTTTCAGCTGTTTTCTGGTCCATTTGCGTGGGTGTTCTGAGTGGTTGCTAGGGGGTTACTAGGGTGTTACTAGGTTTTTAGATGTTTCTGGTCCATTTGCTTGGGTGTTCTGAGTGGTTGCTAGAGTGTTACTAGGTTTTCAGATGTTTTCTGGTCCATTTGATTTGGTGTTCTGAATTGTTGCTAGGGGGCTACTGGGGGTTACTAGGTTTTCAGGTCCATTTGATTGGGTGTTTTAAATGGTTGCTAGGGTGTTACTAGGTTTTCAGCTGTTTTGTGGTCCATTTGCTTGGGTGTTCTGAGTTGTTGCGAGGGGGTTGTTAGAATGTTACTAGGTTTTCAGCTGTTTTCTGGTCTATTTGCGTGGGTGTTCTGAGTGGTTGCTAGGGTGTTACTAGATTTTCGGATGTTTTCTGGTCCATTTGATTGGGTGTTCTGAATTGTTGCTAGGGGGCTACTGGGGGTTACTAGGTTTTCAGGTCCATTTGCTTGGGTGTTTTAAATGGTTGCTAGGGGATTACTAGGTTTTCAGCTGTTTTCTGGTCCATTTGCGTGGGTGTTCTGAGTGGTTGCTAGGGTGTTACTAGGTTTTCAGCTGTTTTCTGTTCCATTTGCTTTGGTGTTCTGAGTGGTTGCTAGGGTGTTACTAGGTTTTCAGCTGTTTTCTGGTCCATTTGCTTGGGTTTTCTGAGTGGTTGCTAGGGTGTTACTATGTTTCCAGCTGATTTTTGGTCTAGCAGGTGAAAATAGTGCATCTGATCACTTAGATATCTCACATTATCTGAGGAATCCTTCATGTCAATGCACTTATACTAGAGGTTACAGTATAGTCGCACGTCTGCATTGCTCAGTCAAAAATGACTTGAGTTTTTCTATTTGTTGTCGAATCTTCAGCGACTGGTTGGATTCACACAGAAAAACACGGCAGCGATGCACATGTTGGAATGACTGTTGAAAGGAATGCCTTTCTGCCGTAACACACTTTCAAGGGACCACAGACAGCATGCAGTCTAAGTGTGTTTCAGGGCATTAAAGACTTGTGTACTAGGCGTCACTGCTGTCGTGATCTGGTGCTTTTCAAAAATACAGTGATCCTAGGACAGTGCAGGAGTAAGCATCAGGCTAAATATAAACTTATCTGTGGTCAGATACCCACACTGTGCATTCCAGTGAAGAAGCAATCCACTCAGATTGTGAAATGCCCAGCCTGAATATATATATATATATATACATATCCGTGTGGCATTTCAGTGTAACGGGCCATGACGACGGATCCAGGCTCGGAATCGGACGTCCCGCACACAGAAGCCAAACCATCCCCCCCGAAACACTTCCCAGCATCAGGACACGAAAGCTCGGACACACGGCACCAGGTGAGTCGGGTCAGCTCCAGCTGTCCTCATTTACTGTCAAAATGGCTGAAGTTATGATTGGCCATTGTGTTCACACACTCAACCTATATGTCTGTGATTGGCCGTTGTGTTCACACACTCAACATATATGTCTGTGATTGGCCATTGCGTTCACACACTCAACATATATGTCTGTGATTGGCCATTGTGTTCACACACTCAACATGTATGTCTGTGATTGGCCGTTGTGTTCACACACTTAACATATATGTCTGTGATTGGCCATTGTGTTCACACACTCAACATATATGTCTGTGATTGGCCATTGCGTTCACACACTCAACCTATATGTCTGTGATTGGCCGTTGTGTTCACACACTCAACATATATGTCTGTGATTGGCCATTGTGTTCACACACTCAGCATGTCTGTGATTGGCCGTTGTGTTCACGCACTCAACATATATGTCTGTGATTGGCCATTGTGTTCCTACACTCAACATGTATGTCTGTGATTGGCCATTGTGTTCACGCACTCAACATATATGTCTGTGATTGGCCGTTGTGTTCACACACTCAACATATATGTCTGTGATTGGCCGTTGTGTTCACACACTAAACATATATGTCTGTGATTGGCCGTTGCGTTCACACACTCAACATATATGTCTGTGATTGGCCATTGTGTTCCTACACTCAACATGTATGTCTGTGATTGGCCATTGTGTTCACGCACTCAACATGTATGTCTGTGATTGGCCGTTGTGTTCACACACTCAACATATATGTCTGTGATTGGCCATTGCGTTCACACACTCAACATGTATGTCTGTGATTGGCCATTGTGTTCACACACTCAACATGTATGTCTGTGATTGGCCATTGTGTTCACACACTCAACATATATGTCTGTGATTGGCCGTTGCGTTCACACACTCAACATATATGTCTGTGATTGGCCGTTGCGTTCACACACTCAACATATATGTCTGTGATTGGCCATTGTGTTCACACACTCAGCATGTCTGTGATTGGCCGTTGTGTTCACGCACTCAACATATATGTCTGTGATTGGCCGTTGCGTTCACACACTCAGCATGTCTGTGATTGGCCGTTGTGTTCACGCACTCAACATATATGTCTGTGATTGGCCATTGTGTTCCTACACTCAACATATATGTCTGTGATTGGCCATTGTGTTCACGCACTCAACATATATGTCTGTGATTGGCCGTTGCGTTCACACACTTAACATATATGTCTGTGATTGGCCGTTGTGTTCACGCACTCAACATATATGTCTGTGATTGGCCGTTGTGTTCACGCACTCAACATATATGTCTGTGATTGGCCGTTGTGTTCACGCACTCAACATATATGTCTGTGATTGGCCGTTGTGTTCACACACTCAACATATATGTCTGTGATTGGCCGTTGGGTTCATACAAATCCGTTTAATCTACAATTTCAGAGTCAGTCAGAATAAAAACCAAACGTTTAAAATGTATGATGTCAGTAAATGTATCATGCCAATTTCGTTATCAGTTCAAATATAAGAAATACAAAACATCAAATGCTCTGGAATAAAGAGAAAAAAAAAACAAAATCGACAAATCGAGTTACAAACTCGTTTGAGTTTGTAACTCGAGTTTGAGTTACAAATCGCCCTGAGCCTCTTGCTGCATTTCTGTATATAGGCAGACACGTCTTTCACATGGAAACATGTGCTAACGATGGAGATTTTTGCATTCGGAGTTTGGACCTTTTGGGAGCCGGATGCCATTTGCCTGGATGACACACACTCCTCTGTGTGCCGGTTTTCTCTAAACTCTTAACAACTTTATTACCTTTTGGTTTACTTCTTTGGGGTTGAGACATTTGCACCAGTCGCACTGAGACCTTTCAAATGATACCAAACATGTATATTACTGTTATAATGATTATTCACATTAAACCGTGTTGAGAGAGAGACGACATGGGAGAAATGATTGATTCGGGATGCTAGTTTCTCAAGAGAGAGTCAAATGTTAATTTAGAGAAAGGTCCGTTGTCTTCTCGGGGAGTCGTCGTTCCTCATCCATTCTCATCCATCCATTTCTCAGTTCTTACAGTATCTGTACTGTATCTCTGTGGATTTACAGATATAATCCCTGGGAGAGTTTCAGGATCTTTCTAGAAAGTAGGTAACAGAGATTATGTAACATGATTTAATGATGAAAATCTATTCATGGCAAAGCGCTGATATAAACCTGTATGATGGAAATAGCAGCATCAGTCTCTGAAAGGAGGCTGTGACACGAGACTGCCGTCAAGAAGGTTATGAAATTATTCTGTTCAGGAACAAATAAACCTGAACATGAATTATATATATATATATATATATATATATATATATATGTGTGTTATTCTGAAAGTAATTCCAGTGATATAATCTCTGTGCTTTTATCGTTGTGCTGTTGTTAAATAAGGAACTATTTTTAGAACTGTATTGTTATATTTATCGTTCTTTGTGTGACTGGGCCTCAATTCAAACAATTAAAGTCCCCCATAGTAAATAATTGTATTCCTCAAAACTCATTTGATCAAGATGACATTTGTCAGTTTTTTCCTAGGAAAAAAAATGTCTTCATGCTATAAAATATCTTGATTGTAACTCGACACCCTTGCCTCATTTAGTATGCGCGGTTCTATGAATGTTTCTATGAAGTTTCTATGAAAATGAGACCCACCTCCACTCACTCACTCAGATCCACTGGTTGACGATCACACGTTGATCTGATTGGTTACAAGGTCATTTGTGACGTCAGAAATTTCAAACCGTGTTTTTGGGACTGTATTTGGTTTTAAAGAGGAAATACTCAGCAATGCTGTCCACTTATCAACTTACACATGGTTTGTCTTAAAGCGTATTAAAAACACAACATAGACGCATGAACAACATTTAAAAGCTGGATTTTCACCACAGGGGGACATTAATAAAAGCTATAGTATCTCGTGATACTAGAATAACAACAGTTTAGTGATTTTAACTAATTTTGCTGTGTTTCTGCAGAGCCAATCAGAAGTCAAACAGGAGGAGGACTACATTTCCCAGAAGTCCGTGAGCAGCCGAGTGTCCTGGTCAGCATTACGCAGGAGCCATAGACTGAAGGTCATGGAGTGTAAGGTCAAGCTTCTGGACGGCACGGACTACACCTGCACGCTGGAGGTGAGGATGATGGGAGTTTTGGGGACTGTTGCTTGTCAGACTGTACAAAAATGATCCTCGCTGTAAGCCATGTCGCACTGTAAGATATCGGTTGTCATTAATGTCACACTGTCAGATATCGGTTGTCATTAATGTCACACTGTAAGATATCGGTTGTCATTAATGTCACACTGTAAGATATCGGTTGTCATTAATGTCACCCTGTAAGATATCGGTTGTCATTAATGTCACGCTGCAAGATTATAGGTTGTCATTAATGGCACACTGTAAGATATCGGTTGTCATTAATGGCACACTGTAAGATATCGGTTGTCATTAATGGCACACTGTAAGATATCGGTTGTCATTAATGTCACACTGTAAGATATCGGTTGTCATTAATGTCACGCTGTAAGATATCGGTTGTCATTAATGTCACGCTGTAAGATATCGGTTGTCATTAATGTCACACTGTAAGATATCGGTTGTCATTAATGTCACACTGTAAGATATCGGTTGTCATTAATGTCACACTGTAAGATATCGGTTGTCATTAATGTCACACTGTAAGATATCGGTTGTCATTAATGTCACACTGTAAGATATTGGTTGTCATTAATGTCACACTGCAAGATATCGGTTGTCATTAATGGCACACTGTAAGATATCGGTTGTCATTAATGGCACACTGCAAGATATCGGTTGTCATTAATGTCACGCTGCAAGATATCAGTTGTCATTAATGTCACACTGCAAGATATCAGTTGTCATTAATGGCACACTGCAAGATATCGGTTGTCATTAATGTCACGCTGCAAGATATCAGTTGTCATTAATGTCACACTGCAAGATATCAGTTGTCATTAATGTCACACTGTAAGATATCAGTTGTCATTAATGTCACACTGTAAGATATCAGTTGTCATTAATGTCACACTGCAAGATATCGGTTGTCATTAATGGCACACTGTAAGATATCGGTTGTCATTAATGGCACACTGTAAGATATCGGTTGTCATTAATGGCACACTGTAAGATATCGGTTGTCATTAATGTCACACTGTAAGATATCGGTTGTCATTAATGTCACGCTGTAAGATATCGGTTGTCATTAATGTCACGCTGTAAGATATCGGTTGTCATTAATGTCACACTGTAAGATATCGGTTGTCATTAATGTCACACTGTAAGATATCGGTTGTCATTAATGTCACACTGTAAGATATTGGTTGTCATTAATGTCACACTGCAAGATATCAGTTGTCATTAATGTCACACTGTAAGATATCGGTTGTCATTAATGTCACACTGTAAGATATCGGTTGTTATTAATGTCAGAGTGTAAGATATCAGTTGTTATTAATGTCAGAGTGTAAGATATCGGTTAAAAAAAGATATATAAAAAAACTAAAAAAAACTATAAAAAACTAAAACTAAAAAGTTTAACTTTATGTACTAAAATAACTAAAACTGGAATAGAAATGAATTGACTTTTTAAACTTTACATTTAAAATGAAAACTATACAAATAAAATTCAAAATATTGATTAAAAACTACAGCATGAAAGTTTCTCAATGATACTAAAGTAACACTGGTTTTTGGACCAAAGAAATGATGTGATTTATCAACTGATCAGTGACTATAAAATAATATTTTTTTCTGATTTTTGCTATGGTTCTTAGTATTATTAAATAAAAATATTAAGCAAATTAAGAAATAAAACAACAAATATAGTACGATAGTAATACTCTTGTACTGTAAAATTTAAAACTATAATTTTTAATAAAACATTTTTTTACACTACATCTAATTTTTATGCAAGATCTGAGAATCAGATATTTGAAATCCGATAATCGCAAATTGCAATTTTATATTTTATTTTGTTTAATCATTTACCCCTACAGGTCCCTAAACTCAAAGTTTGATCCAATTTTAAGGTCATTAAAAGTATTAAATATCATAAATAGTACAAAAAAAGCCTTAATTATAATAACGTTGCGGACGGAAAATCAGAAATCGTGACGAGGCTTAATATGATTATTAAACTTAAAAAAAGGCAATGATTCATTGCAATAGATGTGAGCGTTGCATGTTTCAAAGTAAAAAATCACTGAATATCCCACATTTATGCAGCGCAGTTGCCTTGATATACCGTTGTGTTGATGAATTATGACAGTATAGTTATGTTTAATGGTTTTAATATGCATGGCATGAGAAAATTAGGTATTATTTGAAAGCTTGAATGCTGAAATTGAATCCTGACATTGACATTCCCATGGAAGCAGACTTTAAACCTAAACTTCTAAAGATTTTTACATTTTCATTACAACCTAACCGTGTGAGTTCAGATGTTTGCTCAGAAATGCTTGAGGAAGTGTAAGACCGAGTTGTGAAACGGCGTGTCGGCACACGTCCACAGTGTGTATAACTGCACAGCCTGTCGTTTATCAAGAGTTTGAGAGCACACACACACTTGTCACATCACAAGCACTTTTATTTTTAGCTTATTCTTATTTTGGCACGAGCAAAAGCCGTGGCATAAAGTACAGCATACCAGAGCTGTCTGTGTCTGTGTACTGGATGTTCAGTCACACACAGACGCTCATGGAAAACTGTGTAAATACAGGATTTTTAAAGTGTAAAGTACTGATTAGTACACACACCGAAATAAAAGCAGCACGCCAGTTTTGTTGGTGAGTTAACTTGTTAAAGGAGACATGTTCGTCTGTGTAATGTTGCTGTTTGATCATGAAAAACGAACGGGAACGAACACGTCACAATATTCCTCATTATAATAATTAATGCGCAGAATAAAGGGGCGGGGCCTGGTTGAGTTAGTTAGTAGTGTGTTAAACTGGCGGTTATGGAAAGGGGCGGGACATTTCCCAAACGCACTCAGCGCTCGACCAATCACAACACACCGCTCCAGCCGACCAATCAGAGCACAGTGTGCTTTTCAGGAGGAGGGGCTTCATAGAGACAGGAAGTAAACAGAGCGTTACTGACAGACTGGGAAGAGAGGAGCCGCAACAATGAGAATATGAGGAGAAATAGATATTAATTGCTAATCCACCTTCATTGCGGTGGGTTAACTCTTAATTTGCCAAATAAATCAATGTGCAGTAGACGACGAACTCTAACTTGGGCAAAAGTGAGATTTATTGATTGTTCTCTTAGTTCAGTTATTCTCAAACAATTTTTGTCACATTAATATTTCAGTAATTTAACAGCACACTCTGGTTATTTGTGGATCAATGTTCAGTTCACGTGACATGCAGGTAAACCAATAAAATATTTTTTTTTATTTTTATATTTATTGAACAAAAGATCCAGGCACTTCTTCTGGGTTTAAAAAAGTTAATTTGCCTATTCGTAAAACCGCGCATATTAAATGAGGTAAGGGTGTCGTGTTACATTCAAGCTATTTTAAGGCACAAACACTTAAATATGTCATTTTGGTGAGTTTTAAGGAATGACCTTTATTGTTTTGAGTCTTGAATGAGTCTTTGTGTCTGTTTGTTGTCCACAGAAGCGAGCGATAGGTCAGGTGCTGTTCGAGAAGGTTTGCGACCACCTGAATCTTCTGGAGAAGGATTATTTTGGTATTACGTACCGGGACGCTGATAGCCCGAAGGTGTTTGTTTGCTCGTGTTCCTCTGATTTCACGTCTCAGTTATTATTTGTTGAGTGACAAACCTCCTGTTTTCCCCACAGAACTGGCTGGACACGTCCAAGGAGATCAAGAAGCTGATCAGTGGTGCGTCTTTTCCTGACCGACTCGCTCATCGTCTCCATCCAAACGTCCTCAAGTTCTTACAAGAAGTATTTGTCATGTTTTTCAGCTGGTCCCTGGAACTTTGCCTTCAACGTGAAGTTTTATCCTCCCGATCCGGCGCAGCTTTCTGAGGATATCACCAGGTGCTTAGATAAAGTTCACTAAAGCCATGAAAAAACAAGAAAATATATATTTTCATGTAGTTTAACTTGGTGTACTGAAATAAAAATCAATAAAAACTATGTATACATAACGAAAATTTACGGAAGAGGATTAGGGTCAAGCAATAACAAAAAAATAAAACCATCTCGAGATTAAAGTCATTATAATGCGAAATTAAACTTGTTACATTTTGAGAAAAAAAAAAGTCTAGATACAATTTTGAGAATAAACTCATTAAATATCGAGAATAAAGTCGTGTTTCGAGAAAAAAGTTGAAATACAATCTTGAGAATAAACTCATCATTACGTTTTTAGAATAAAGTTGTTGTTTTGAGGAAAAACTCGTTAAATTTTGAGGGGCAAAAACGAGGTACAATCTTGAGAATAAACGTATTAAATTTTGAGAATGAAGTCATTGTGTTTCGAGGAAAAAAAACTCGTTAAATTTCGAGAAAAAAGTCAAAATCGTCAGAATAAACTCATTAAATTTTTAGAATTTTTTGAAATCAAAATATTGAAAAAAAAAAAAAAAACTATAATACCATATAGTCTACTTTTTTTCTTGTATTATACTATAGCTGACTGAAAACACTTAACCAGAACATTGAAACAAGCCTTTTCAGTGAAACAATATGTTCTGTGAAGAGCGCTATATAAATAATCATGAAATGAATATATCAGTGAGACTTAAATAACACTGGTGGTGTAAACATTCCCAGCCTGGGCTCTCTCTCTCTCTCTCTCTCTCTCTCTCTCTCTCTCTCTCTCTCTCTCTCTCTCTCTGTGTGTCTGTTAGAAGAAATAGGTTTATTTGTCAGTGTTAATTTTCTTATTGGTCAAGCAAAGTTAGCAATCTATAAGAGTAGAAAAAACAAGATAGAACTGGATGCAGATCAAGATATTAATACTCTGTTTTAGCCGCAGTTAAATCCAGGATACTCATTGACTTTCATTTTTATAGTTCAATGGATGACGTTATCACATTTGAGATGAAATGGTGTAAGAATGAGGCTCTGTGCTGTTATTGATGGAAAAATATATTTTTCTCTTCTGAAAAGGTTTTTTGTTTTGTTGTTCTTCGTGTCATAAAGATAAATGTTGAAAAAGTCTTCATGCAAAAAATTCTAATAGTCTTTTTTCAAAATTCTCTCTCTCAGGTATTACCTGTGTCTGCAGCTCAGAGATGATGTGGTGTCGGGGCGTTTGCCGTGTTCTTTCGCCACTCACACTGTGTTGGGCTCCTACACGGTTCAGTCTGAGCTGGGAGACTACGACCCTGACACGCAGGGATCCGGCTATATCAGCGACGTGCGTTTGGCCCCCAACCAGACCAAAGAGCTGGAGGAGAAAGTGCTGGAGTTACACCGCAACTACAAGTGAGTTTACCCGCGCTTTACGACACAGAAACTAGTATCATTAGGATTAGAGATGCACCGATACTAAATTTCTGAGCCGATACTGATTATTCTAAATGATATCTGCCAATACCGGTTATTCAGAATGTTATCTGCCGATACCGATTATTCAGAATGTTATCTGCCGATACCGATTATTCCGAATGCTATCTGCCGATACCGATTATTCGGAATGATATCTGCCTATACCGATTACTCGGAATGTTATCTGCCGATACCGATTATTCCGAATGTTATCTGCCGATACCGATTATTCGGAATGTTATCTGCCGATACCGATTATTCCGAATGTTATCTGCCGATACCGATTATTCGGAATGTTATCTGCCGATACCGATTATTCGGAATGTTATCTGCCGATACAGATTATTCAGAATGAAATCTGCCGATACCGATTATTCGGAATGATATCTGCCTATACCGATTATTCGGAATGATATCTGCCTATACCGATTACTCGGAATGTTATCTGCCGATACCGATTATTCAGAATGTTATCTGCCGATACCGATTATTCCAAATGATATCTGCCGATACCGATTATTCGGAATGATATCTGCCTATACCGATTACTCGGAATGTTATCTGCCGATACCGATTATTCCGAATGTTATCTGCCGATACCGATTATTCGGAATGTTATCTGCCGATACCGATTATTCGGAATGTTATCTGCCGATACAGATTATTCAGAATGAAATCTGCCGAGACCGATAATTACAAATGATATCTGCCGATACCGATTATTCGGAATGATATCTGCCGATACCGATTACTCGGAATGTTATCTGCCGATACCGATTATTCCGAATGTTATCTGCCGATACAGATTATTCGGAATGATATCTGCCGATACAGATTATTCGGAATGTTATCTGCCGATACAGATTATTCAGAATGAAATCTGCCGATACCGATTATTCCGAATGCTATCTGCCGATACCGATTATTCCGAATGTTATCTGCCGATACCGATTATTCGGAATGTTATCTGCCGATACAGATTATTCCGAATGCTATCTGCCGATACCGATTATTCGGAATGTTATCTGCCGATACCGATTATTCGGAATGTTGTCTGCCGATACCGATTATTCAGAATGATATCTGCCAATACCCATTATTCATAATGTTATCTGCCGATACCGATTATTCGCAATGAAATCTGCCGATACCGATTATTCGGAATGACAAACTGTGAACTGGATAACTTTCCTGAAATAAATGCAACGTTAAGTTCACAAGCTGTTTTATCGTCTTTCCGCGTTGAAACACTGATTGATTCATTTTAACAACTTGTACTGTATCTTTCATTCCTTCTGAGTTTCATGCATGTTTTGTTGTGCTATAACTTGTAGTAAAGTGGAAGAAAAGACTTGCGCTGCTGCTTAACTGATCCGTCACATCACATTTAAAGGGCTGTTCACCCAAAAATGAAAATTCTGTCATCATTTTCTCATTTTCGCCGAACACAAAAGCAGATATTTTGAAGAATGCCAGTAACTTGTCTGTTACCGGCATTCTTTTAAAATATCTTCTTTTGTGTTCGTATGAATACCAAGGATATGAGTTTTTGGTTTTATTTCCACCTTTTCAATTGCCGAAAATGTTTTGTATAGGTTTATTTAACAATAACAGCACACAGTCGTTGGTAGAGACACAGATCAGTTCATAGATCTCCATGATGATCTCCGCGCATTAATGATGAATAGATCAGTGTCGGTCAATGTCCGATCGCACAAAGACTCACTGAGCCTGTGTCCGCGCCTGTCCCGACCCACAATGCTCTGCTTTGTTTAGAAACTCAAGCAAAACAGAGTGTTGTGTGTGTATATTGTATATATGTGTGTCAGTCATCTGTCATGCTGAGTAATTAAGTAAATGTTGCATAATTAACACAGATATGTGTGAAGTTAAGCTTTATATTCCTATGAGTTGTTCAGTAGTCCAACTGCAGTCTCGCAGCATCTGTTGGTGTGTGTTAACATGCTTCAGTTAGCAGTAATGTGAGTGTGTGTGTGTGTGTTTAAAGAGGAATGACTCCTGCTGAAGCTGACATGATGTTCCTGGAAAACGCAAAGAAACTCTCCATGTACGGAGTCGACCTGCACCGTGCCAAGGTAAGAAGTGAGTGTGTGTGTCTGCGTGCACGTGCATATGTCTGAATGTACTGTGTGTGTGTGCGCGTATGTGCTGACTGTGTATGTGCATGCACGTGCGCTTGAGTTGGACTGTGTGTGTGTGTGTGTGTGTGTTGTACTAACGCTCCTCCCAGTAACCTGCTGCAGTGCTGCCCATCTCAAGCTCTTCTGACTTTACAACAATAAAACCTAGAAATTGTTAGACTAATCGACTAGGCAAAGTATGGTGAGATCTATTAGAAAAATTATGAATCACAGTACATTTAGACAATTATTAACTATTACAAGTTTTCGGAAATGTTAAAATATTTAAATATGCCAATGAGGCATTATCTTTAGGGCTGGGTAATAAATATGGATTTCTCGATATTAATCGATTCTCATTTTTACGAACCGATATCGATTCTTAAATCTCAAGAATCGATTAGTCATCCTGTTTCATTTGAATGAATGGATCATTGTATCGCGGCTGTGCGCATCCAAAAAAATCGCAATAATCTTTGTCCTTTGTTACTATTGATATGAAACAAAGTCTCAATTTTCAAATTACGTCCATTTTCTTTATAAATTCAAAAACATAAATAGCGTTTTGTCACATTGCTCAATCAGCGTTTCAACCGTGGAAAGACGTCAGTTAAACAGCTTGTAATCAATGTCATGTATCGTCATATAATCTTTATATGTTCTTCAATATTTAATGCATATTTGAATAGATAAAGTTTTTATGACAGCCACCATTTAAATGTTTATATTTCATATAATCTTCTTATTATAAAATAAATAAAAGTGTAATTTAAGCTACAAAACAGTCAATTATTACCTTCCTAGTAGGCTACAACAAGACTCCCATAGTTTACAGCATTAGTTCAGAGATTTGATTCCCTTGAGAAAATTTGCCATTTATTGTAACTGATATCCAAAATAATCAATATTGATTCGAATTGTAATCGAATCGCAAGCTTGAATTGTGAAATTTGTCTCAATACCCAGCCCTAATTATCTTTTTTTGATTGTTTTGAATTGTGCTCTAATTTGCATACATTTATTGAACTGAAATCTGAACATTGGATGAAGCCGCTTCTAAATTCATGTTTGATTTTGATGACATATTCGAGCTATAAGAATAAAATATTGTATAAATCAGGCGAATGATACCTGAACAAACCTTCAGAATATAGATAAGACCGTAAAGTTTAGTGTGCGTAATGAGATATCTGACTCCAACTCGCCACCTTTAGAGAATGAAATCTACAGGTGCAATAAAATGTATTTTGGATGTTTATTAAATGCTATGGCGGTGCATGATAAAACCATGTGTCTCGCCTCAATGAACAACATTACGTTAAACTGCGACCGTAAAGGTTCGACCTCTCTCTTCTGCTGTTAATGCATGTTCATGCTGCTCCTCTGATTGGCTCGTGCTGCCTATCGCAGTTCTCTCTCTCTCTCTCTGTCTGTGTCTGTGTCTCTCGCCCCTCCCCCACTGACTCAGCTGGTCGGACGGTTGTTTGAGTGCATTGCACCGGTGCAGGAGGAGGTAAGATGCTGCGCTGCGTCTGCCTGTTCGTGTGTTTGTAGAGGCATGCATGCGCTAATAACATGAACGTCTCATCAGCCTGTGATGATGCATTATTGGTAATGCGACGACAGCGCGTGTGTGTGTGTGTGTGTGTGTGTGTGTGTGTGTGTGTGTGTGTGTGAGACGGCGTGTCATTGTTCAGCCGCAGTCATTATTGGTGCCGCAGCAGCTCTTCATATACGTGTCGTCATGTAGAGAGCGATGATGCTCTGATGATAACGCAGACGCTATGTTTTGTGACGAGATGTGCATGATGTTTCTAAGGCTGTTTTTGTAACACAATTTGTTTGTCCTGATAATGCCAAATGTCTGATGTTAAAGATGTTTAATCTTTAAAAAGTGGCTACATTATATGAAATATATCTAGTCAGTGATAGTGAAAAAGCATATTCGTCTAAAATAATTGTGTATTTTCTGCTTCAGAATCATGGAAATTGTTGTTATTGTCCTGCGTTGGGTTTCAGCTCCAAGTCTATTCATTTACAGCCATAATGTGACCTCAAATAGATCAAATAAGCCAACAAAAAAAAAAATTTAAATTTATTTATTTAAAGAAAAAAGTCTTAAATGCCCATGAGAAGGATGTAATACTAATGCAATACTAGAAATTGCAGTTTCGGCATGAGCGTCGGCCCGTGAGACGCTCATGAGGTCAGCACGGTCAGACAAAAACAGGTGGAGAAGAAAAGACACGTTTACTGCAAAATAATGAAACCATCAGGAATCGTTTTTGGCTCCTCGGAGAGATGACGATATCAGCATCGTCCTTCGCAATGCACATTATATTCCGAGAGATTCTTTTTGGACCAATAAATAAAACCTTATTCTAATCAAAATATTTAATCAAAGAAAATTACTGGTCATCCAATATTTTATACCTTTAACACACTCTGTATAAAGAAAGATGGAAAGAAAAAAAGAAAAAAAGGTTAGAAATAAAGAAAGATTAGTTTGAAAAAAGAAAAAAAAGATAGATAGAAAGAAAGAAAGACCAAGATTAGAAAGAAAGAAAGAAAGAAAGAAAGAATAGTTAGAAAGAAAGAGAGATTAGTTAGAAAGAAAGAAAAAGACAGAAAGATTAGTTAGAAAGAAAGACAGAAAATAGAAAAGTGTGTTAAAGTGAAATTTTCTTCTAAAATGATCATTTTTTATCAAGCTTGTATGTTTAAGTTCAGTAATTTCACTTAAATTGCAATGAAGATTACCTATTCATTGTCATTTAAGTGAAATTACTGAACTTCAATTATATAAGCTTGATAAAAAAATGATCATTCTAGAAGAAAATTTCAAATGGCACTTAGAGGCTTTTGCATCTAAACTCTTCATATATATATATATATATATATATATAACTGAGTATTATCAGTGGAAATGAATTCCATATTTGAGAACAGCAGAGGGCCGAACACCGAGCCTTGAGGCACCCCATCATTTACTGACGCTATCTTTGATAATTTCCCATTTAAATGAACAAAATTGTAACTGTGTGATAGGCACGATCTAAACCAACGTAATTTTAATAATAAACGTAAATTTATTTAAATTAACAGATTTTTTTTATACATTTTTTTTTTTAGTTTTATATTCTCCGTTTCAATTTATTTTAGCTATAGTTGTTGTCCTTTTGTTGTTGGCGTCTGTTGTTTTTATTAATTTTGGGTTATTTAATATAAATATCAATATAGTTTTTATTAATTTTGTTTCAGTTTTTTTTTACGTTAAGTAAATGAAAATGTAAAAAATTTGCCAAATAAAATAAGTGTAATGTTTTTTTTTTTTTTTGTAAATATTGTATTGTACGTCCGGCGACATGTGTTGTGGCGTTAGCCGTTAGCTGTACAGCGGTGTGTGTTCTCGTCTGTAACGTTCGGCTGGTCCTCAGGACTCGGAGTGTGTGGAGATCATGCTAGGAGTGTGTTCCAGCGGCCTCCTCGTCTACAGGGATAAACTGCGCATCAACCGCTTCGCCTGGCCCAAGATCCTCAAGATCTCCTACAAGAGGAACAACTTCTACATCAAGGTCCGGCCCGGAGAGGTGAGGCGCTCTTCTGAACGCTCTGCTCTCTCTCTCGCGGGTGATCGAGGTGTGTAACGCTCTCTCTCTCTCTCTCCATCAGCTCGAACACTTCGAGAGCACCATCGGCTTCAAACTCCCAAATCACAAAGCAGCGAAGAGGCTGTGGAAAGTGTGTGTGGAACATCATACCTTCTTCAGGTGAGAGACTCTCTCTCTCTCTCTCTCTCTCTCTCTCTCTCTCTCTCTCTCTCTCTCTCTCCCCCTCTCTCTATCTCTCTTTCTATCTATCCATCCATCATTAAAAGTAGCAAGATCATCACTAACGAGTGTTCTGGTTTCGGGTGTCCTGATAGGCTGGTGTCTCCTGAGGCTCCTCCCAAACGCTTCCTGACGTTGGGCTCGAAGTTTCGCTACAGCGGCCGAACTCAAGCTCAGTCGCGCAGAGCGAGCGCTCAGATCTCGCGAGCAGCTCCTCAGTTCCAGCGGAGGAACACCGTCAGCATGGACAGCAGTACGTACACACACACACACACACACACTCTATCACTCACACACATTTTCTGAATTATTGGATGCGTCTTTGATCAGCACCAGCATTGATCGCCCATGACGACGTGAAGAACAACAAACCTGCTGTTGCTAAGGACGACCTCATCGTCCCGGAAACACCGGAGAAGAAGCCGGAGGAGATGAACTCTGTGGAGGAGGAGCTCAAGACCAACGGTGATGAGTCAGAGCAAGCCCCGCCCACCTCTGTCACCAAGGTAACGGTCACACAAACGTTGGAGATGTGATGTTTAATGTGCCTCTGATGATCATATCTGCTGGGGTCAGGTTAATTACGTTGTCATTATCAAAAAAGATGTTTAATCAATCGAGTTCATTACGCTTTGACAAATTGATCATTTGTTAAATTGTAATTAAAGTTCTCCCAAATTTGTTTTAATTTTTTCTCAAATTTGTTTGATCATATCAGTAGTTTAGTTAAATTTTAATAATTTATTTATTAACTTAATTTATTCATTTTATTGATTTTTTTTCTTTCTCAAATTCTGTTTTATGTCTTAATTTAATTTTAATAATCAAAATGAATGCCTAATCAATTGAATTAATAAAACTTTGACAATTTCTTAAAATCGTATTATTTCAGTAACATTTATTTTTCTCAAATTCCTTTTTCTATTTTAATAATAAAATGAATGATTAATCGATTTAATTAATAAAACAGACAGTTTATTAAAATGTTATTATTTTAGTGAAATTATTTTTTTTCGAAATTTGGTTTTATTTTTCTCAAATTCCGTTTTCTATGTTAATAATCAAAACAAATGATTAATCAATTGAATTCAAAAAACTTTGACAATTAATTAATCTCATTATTTTAGTGAAATTTCTTTTTTGGTTTTATTTTTTTTTTTTACCAAATTTTTAATAATCAAAACAAATTAATCAATTGAATTCATCTAAAAATATTTTAGTAAAATTTTATATTTTTTCAAAATTTTGTTTTATTTTTTCCTCCAATTCTGTTTTCCATCTTAATAATCAAAACGATCAATTAATGTCCAGCTTTTAATTTTTTCATCCAAATGTTGCAAATTTCCATGACATTCCACATTATATTGTATACCAGATTAAATGAACCATATTCTATTTATGAAGTGAACTATAATGTGTATAACATTATAGTTCACACAACTATAATGTGTTTTTCCGCGAGGATAAATAAACTTAAACTTGGTATAATAAGTGTAACGACTGATCACTCACACTGCTGTTTTCCGTCCTGTCACTAACCACAATATTCTCTCGCTTCTCTTTTCTGTGCGTGTTTATAAATGCACGCGTTTCCCTCGGCATCCACACCACATTATACTGTATATTCCTTTTTATGAGCGGATTCTAGTAATGAAGTGAACTATAATGTGTAGAATTAGAGTATGTTTATCAGCTTAACAATCAGTCAATGCTGTTTTCTGTGCTGTCTCTAACCAGCTTCTCTTTTCTCGCTTCTCTTTTCCAATCCACACATTTCCCTCGGCATCCACACTTCCATTTCTTATCGCCTTTTTATTAATTTTTTTCACTTTCTCTCATTTCTCGGCCCGTCCTCATCAGTCGTGTCCCTATTCCTCGGATCCGTTGGGATCTGAGCTCTCCCTCCCCTCCTCCCCCGTCTCGTCCACTAAAGTGCGCCGGCGACGGCGGGAATCCAGTCGCAAACGCGCGTCCTCGGTCAGTCCCGCCAAAACCACGGCGGGTTGTCGGCGCCGCCAGGCTCAAGCGGACCGTAAAGCGGCTCTCCTGGAAGAGCGCGCGCTGCTCCTGTCCGCACGCAAGCAGAGACTGGACCAGAACCGGAGCGGCGCCGGCACGCTCTTCTCCTTCTCCCTCCACCTGCCCGACATGTCCTCGCTGCTGGACGACGACGGCTACCTGACGTTCCCCGATCTCACCGAGCTGCGCTTCCTCCCCGAGAGTCTGCATCACTTCATGCCCATCAAATCCCCCTCGCTCATCCCCTGCTTCCTCTTCATCTTCTTCTTCCTCCTCTCCACGTCGTTCTCGGTGCCGTACGCGCTCACGCTGTCCTTCCCGCTGGCGCTGTGCCTCTGCTATCTGGAGCCCAAAGCCGCGTCGCTCGGCTCGACTTTCGCGCAGGGCTTCCAGGACAGTTCCGACGACGAGGTTTGTGACGGAGCGTGTGTGTGTGTCATTCGTGACTTTCCATCGAGTTATTGTCATCGGTGTTGTTTGGAAAAGCCTGAAGACTGCTCACTTCCCCTAGCAACTCTTTATATATATATATATATATATATATATATATATATATATACACACATACAGGTGAAACTCGAAAAATTAGAATGTCGGGCAAACGTTCATTCCAGGAATTTAACTAATATATAGACTCATTATCAAGTAATTATAATAATCATCAAAATTATGAAAGGTCTCACTTTAAATGTAATGAGTCTATATAATATATTAGTTTTACCAGACAAAAAGCTTAAAGGATTAGTTCACTTTTAAAAAAAACTTTTGCTGATAATTTACTCACCCCCATGTCATCCAAGATGTCCATGTCTTTCTTTCTTCAGTCGAAAAGAAATTAAGGTTTTTGATGAAAACATTCCAGGATTTTCTCCATATAATGGACTTCAATGGGGACCAAACGGGTCAAGGTCCAAATGAGAGTTTCAGTGCAAACTGTTCAAATGTCTTTAAACGACACCAGACGATGAATAAGGGTCTTATCAAGCGAAACGATCGGTTATTTCAAAGCTTATTCCAAAAATGTAACTTTTCTAAGGACAAATGCTAGCCTTGCTCTATTCTGTGAGTCGCGTTTGTAACGTCACGTAATACGTAATTACGTTCAAAAGGTCACGGGCGACGTAGCCGTAAGTACAGAGTCAGTGTTTACAAGTTGAACGCATAGGTTGAACGTGCAAACTAACTCAAACGCCGTTTACAGAAAAGGAATTAAAAGGTAAAACAACGATGTCGGCCGATTTTGATTCTGTCGCCCGTGACCTTTTGAACGTAATTACGTATTACGTGACGTTACAAACGCGACTCACAGAATAGAGCAAGGCTAGCATTTGTCCTTAGAAGAGTCGTTTCGCATGATAAGACCCTTATTCATCGTCTGGTGTCGTTTAAAGACATTTGAAGCTTCATCTGAAACTGTTATTAACTGTCTTTTGGACCTTGAACCGTTTGGACCCCATTGAAGTCCATTATATGGAGAAAATCCTGGAATGTTTTCATCAAAAACCTTAATTTCTTTTCGACTGAGGAAAGAAAGACATGGACATCTTGGATGACACGGGGGCGAGTAAATTATCAGCTAAAGTTTTTTTCAAAAGTGAACTACTCCTTTAAAGGGATACTCCACTTTTTTTTTGGAAATAGGCTCATTTTACCACTCCCCCAGAGTTAAACAGTCGAGTTTTACCGTTTTCAAATACATTCAGACAATTTTTTTTATATATATTTAGAAGAATATCAGTAACCAGACAGTTTCTGGTCTCATTCACTTCCATAGTAGGACAAAATATATACTATGGAAGTCAATGAGACCAGAAACTGTCTGGTTACTGATATTCTTCTAATTATCAAAAAAAAAATGTCTGAATGGATTTGAAAACGGTAAAACTCGACTGTTTAACTCTGTGAGAGTGGTAAAATGAGCCTATTTTGAGTAGTATCCCTTTAACGCTAAATCTGGAAGGATTTCTGAATGTCGTGCTCTGCATGTTTCCGCATGTATAACGCAGTCGATCTTCCATCTGTGAATGAAGCGTCTGAACGTTACGCTCTGTCCGGATGAAGAGGAATTTCTCACACACGTCTGGTTCATCTGTTCATGTGTGTGTCGTGTGGTCTTCATGAGGAATCTGTGTGTGAAGCTTGATCTGCTTTTGTCTCCTCTTTCGCTGCGATCCGTTCGTTGATCAAACAGAGCGACAGCGAGCAAACCGACTTCGCTTGTGACGACGACTCGACGGCCACCGAGGTGTGTGTGTGTGTGCGTCAGTGTTTATTCTTCATGTGCTTGTGAATTGAGTGTTTATAATGAGTGTCTCTTTCACCCAAACTCATTATAGTCTGACTCTGAGGACAACACTGACATGAGGACACAGGTATTGAGATCCAGAAACCAGTTCCAGGAGGTTTGATGGTCTTGTACGGGTTTTATTTTGAGCTGAGAATCCAAATAAACCAGTAAAGACCAGCAAACCCTCTTAGTCTGGTTTACTCTAAGCCATTTCCACAGGAATCCTCCACAGTCTTTGTCATCCACACATGCACATCCGATTTAGTTGCTGAACGCGTTTCTTTCACTCTTTCTCTAGTATAGTTTCATTAAACGGATTACAGGAGAGAACGTGTTTGTCAAGCACAGTAATCTCATGTTGGAGGTTTGTAAAGCATGCGTGTGTGGTCAATCCGAATAACAGCGCTTGTTCTTATTTTAGTTTTAAATGCAGTGTTTCAAGCCCTCGCATGAATTAAACCAATAGAAATTCCCAAATTGCACAAACAGGTCTTTTTTTTAACGTGATAAGTAAAGCCCAAAGTATACCTGTTTTTTCCGCTATTGAACGCGTACAGTCGAACAAGTAGCCTTTTAACGTTTACTCCGTTTGCGCGCGTTCAGAAAGTTTCTTTGCTATTTCTCGATAAAAATGTCTTTGCACTCTTTTAACCTGAAGCTGCGGGCGTCTGTTGTTCTTCAGGTGTTGTTTTGTCTCTTTAGTTTCGTTTCCCGCTGAGATACAGCGGTTCGGTCCAGTGCTGCCACCTTGTGGAACAACTGATTAGTGCACAATGAGTATGTGTGCATATCTTATCTGGTGACAAAATTTGCATGATAATAATAGCTTTGTATATTATCCACTGTACCCGTACAAACCGCAGTACACTTTGGGCTTTATTTAACAGGAAGGGTAGAGCAATGAAAAGCTCGTTTCCGCCACGGAATTAAACAAATAAGTAATTGCAACTTTTTTTTTTTTTTCGAAATCTCACTCAGATTTTAATAACCCTAATCCTAACACCTGAGAAAATTGCATGATGTAAAATCATAATTATGAGTCTGAATTGTGAGATAAGTAATCGCAATTACCTTCTTTTTAAAATTGCATGCGTAAACAAGCTCCCATAGAAAAGTCAATCGCTGCGTCTGAAATCACTTACTTTCTGAGTAGGTATCAACATTTCTCACATTATCATAGTTTAATAGTATAATTTAGTATAATTTAAAATATAAGCAGAATCGGTGGATATTTGACTGTTGGACATGAATTACGTATGTTGAATATCTGTTAAATTTAACTACACAATTAGATAATACCAGTTTAGCTCAACCAGTGACCAAGCAAAGCTTCATGTTGTTCAGTGTGTGTGTGTGTGTGTGTAAAAAGAGCAGAAAACACACTTCAGCTCAAAGTGGAGGAATCATTTTTGGTCTCAAATGTGTATAAATGTCACATCACACTAGTATGAAAAATGATATCTGGTGTCTGACTAATTTTTGATATGCGGTTTACTTTTCGCATACTGTGAATTCGGACATACTATAGCGCATACTATACACTAGGGAATATTTGATTTCGGACGCAGCGAATGACGCTTGTTTGAAATCTTTGTAATGCCCCGCCCCATTTTGATCCTTCGCTGTGCTGTGATTGGTGGATCAGGAGACGGACACGCCCACTGAACTAAAGCAGCATCAGCTGAGCGTCAGCGAGCTGAAGAGGTCGTTTCTGGAGATGCGTTGTGAAGCGTCTGGTGTGAACGAGTGGGACTTGAGACTGTCCTCGTCCCCTCGACCGGACGAATCCTTTAAACCACTCGTGTGCGCTCTGGAAGTAAGACGTGTGCGGTTGGAGTGACACTAATGCTCATTTAACAACAGATATAAAAAATCTGCACTTTAACTTGCTAACTACTCGCGGGACACTTGGCGTGCGTCAGATATTTTAGTAGTCATCAAAATTACGTATGATTTGGAAGCTTAAACACTCATTCATCCTGTGAAAACTGGCTTTTTAACTTCTAAAATTTGGTGACATCAACTTTAAATTTGGAACACAACTATTTTTTTTTATCATTTATTTTTTACTTCAAAACATTTGCTTTACGCTAAACTTTTTTTTACACTTTAAGGCGAGACGGCAGGCAAAAATATATTTTTTTTTTCCGCTGGTCAATTTTGAGATTTTAGGATATTTGTCTTCATTAACATGACTTGTGGTGAAAAAAAGTCTGAAATACATATTTAGGTCTTTATGTTACTACACTTTGTCTGTTTGCGTCTGTAGATTTCTCATAAATTCTTCAAAAGTTGTCGTTATAAATCATCCTGCTGCTCAGCGATCTGCACCCTGTCATCACACACGCCGTTAGAAAGCTCTCTTTCTCCTGGACAACGCTGTCAGATCCAAATATGGTCATTTCCTTTTTATCAGCAACCAATCGTGAAAGTAAAAGGGGGGATTTAACTCCAAATGCGCGATCTCATTGGCTGATGCTAAATCTTCAAAGCCAGTTTTCTCAAAATGACTTTTCTCATACTCAAGTCGAAATCTCCACTTCAGTAGCAGTTATATACACCAAACTTTCCAGTCTTGTACCTAGTTATATTATGAAGACATTTACAGAGGGATCTGTAAATATATTATTCCTAGCCTGATTTATATAACATTTTATTCCAAAAAAACATGGCGAAAATTATTTTTTTTAAGGCTACTGACAGTATATTCTGATTTACAGGATAACAAAAGTAGACATCCATAAATCCCTCTGTATTTTTTAAATATATGCAAATTAGTGCATATTTAGGTAGACAATGCCTCATTTGCATATTCAAACATTAGATTACAGAAAACGTGTAATATATTTTTTTTTCTCATCTTAATCAACTGGGAAAGTTTCAAGGTGATATCTGCAACTTAAAAAAATTACCCTATTCACCTGTAGTGTCTCGCCTTAATTTTTGAAGTGCTTTCACTTCTGCAATAAGGTCGTCTTTAAAAAGTTCCGTATTCAAAGTATTCATGACCTGTGGCCATTTCAGTTCAGATCTGTGTTAACAGGCAAATACGAAAATGAATTTACTCGCCTTCATGATGTTATTTTATCTGTGGAACACAAATGAAAGCTTATGGAAGTTAATCTTCGTCTAGCTCTTTTCAATAGTGAATTAACTCTAAAAATAACAAACACTGCATCATAATTGTTCGAGTTGCTTGGACTCGTGTTTGGAGTTGATATGAGGCGTCAAATGGAGAAAATGGGGTTTAGATCAACACGAGGTGCATTCGTTTGGTTTTGGGTAAATCGTTCCAATAACGAATCTCCCTTCACTTGAACAACTGGCATGCATTTCTGCTAAATATTTAGAATTATTATCATATATACTGTATATAGATGTAAAACATCTTGTGTAGTCATAAAATGCTGTATTTTAGGGCTCAAGCACCAAAAGTTCCTATTGTATTCGCTAGCGTTCCTCTTCTTTTTCTGCTTCTTCCTCTTCTATGGCATCCCATTGAACCGTATGGTAAAAAGTTATGACCTTTGGCACACTGATAGAGGACAGTCTGAACGTTAACCACACCAATTTTAGAGTCTCTAACTCAATCCCTCTAGCGCCACCAACTGTCCAAATATAATCATTTTTTGAACCGTAAGGTTTAAAAAACTAAATTCTAGATGATTTGATTGTTATTGTATTTTCTGGAAAACATACTTTTCGAACTAGTCTTAGACTGTTTTGCGGTTTTACACCAAAATTGGCTCAGATCATCTTCAGACCATGGAAAAAAAATCTTGAATCACGCGCAAATTTGACAAAGAGCATGTCAAAATTAACATAAGGCTATATCTCTGCAAAGCATAAGCGTATTCTTACCAAACTTGGTGTGTGTTAAGACATCCATGGCCTGTGGGTACCTGTACAGTTTCAGCACAGTGCCACCTAGTGGTCAGGAGAAATGGAAATTTGTTGAAAAATGGCCTCATCACTGACCAAACCAGTTAAATTTGCCGTCAGCGCCACCAATTGGTCAAAAGTTATTGTATTTATGGGTTTTCAACTATTTGCTTAACCATCTCCAAATATCTTTACTCATTCTTGCAGTTGGTCTGACTATTTCCTCTGTGGTGCTTGGCCCCTTAATTGCTGCTTGAGCTATATTAACTTTTTTCTTGTTTGTTTGTTTTTTATTTTTGTTGTATTCATGCAGATATTGTACAACTTGCATTAACATTTCTATTAGAATAACTGAGTGATTAAATTTATTTCACAGTTTGTTTTGAGGACTAACTCGACTCAACCTGGTTGTGACTCATTATACAGTGTTCATTGGTTTAACCCGTAAACATCATTCCCGACTGTCAGGTTAGAGGCGTTTATTAGTTTCTAGGTTGAGTTAAACTTTTTTGGGGAATTTAGTTTGAAGCATTTTGTTTGTGAAAGAAACAGTCATCCATCCTGTGTGTTTTTGTGTTTTTTTTTTAACATGAATGATGATTATTCCTGCATGATTTTGATCATTCTACTCATTCATATAAGAGCCATTTTCACACCACCAACCTTTTATACGTTTGGCTAATTTAACTCGGCCCTGTCTCCGTGTCTGTAGATGTCAGAGGAGGATAAAGCCGAACCTGAAGATGTTGCAGGAAAGCCGGATCTCAATGTAGAGGTTAGACATTACTGTTTATCACATCATACATGCATGTATTCACTGCTCGCATTTATGGCTGGTTATTTTATTAAGACAAGAGCATATGTGGGTCATATTTTATGCCAAAATTAGACATTTTAAAGTCATATTCCCTCCTCAGAAAATGAAGAAAAAAGACAAAATTGCAAATTAAGAAATTAGATTTCCCTTTATTTAATGGTCCCTTTAACACATTCGGTTAACTTCAACTAGCATTGCACCTACATCATTAGAGTATTAGTAGATGGTTAGGGATAGATTAAGTTGACGACTTATAGATGCAAAGTCTGTTGGGTGACTATCATAATAAAGATAATTAGTAGATATTAAGCTATCTAATGAGAGTTAGTTAACATCTAGTTGCAAAGTTACCTATAGTCAACAGAAAGTTCAAAAGGGACCATCAAAATAAAGTGTTAGCAGAAATTAGTTTCACCCTAAACTTCTGTAATTCCAACCAGTTCTAAAATACAGTGATTTACTCAAACAAACTTGATCTCCTGAAGCTTATTTAACCCAGTGCCATGGGAACTTCTGCAACTATTGCCATAATCTGTAAACCCTCCTTCACGTCAACATGTTTCCTACTGTGTGCTTTATGAAACACTCGGCGTGTCCGTCTCACTGCGGGTTTTATCGCAGTCTTCAGACTCAAAGGGATTTTCAGAGGAGAATCCGTCTGACTGTGAGATGCCATTGGGATTTGTTTAATCTGTCTGGGAAACTGTCTCGGAGATTAATAAGATGAGCTTCAGATCTGCTAAACCATTGTGTTTCACAGGTGAATCTTGGTCCTGTTGGGTCGGCTGCATTGGTTTAAAATCTATTTCTTAAAGAACAACTGCTTCTTCTGGTTTTTTATGATCCATAAATTATATAAATGATCCATTTGGGGCTTATTTAAAGCCTTGACTCTTTTTCCACAGCGAGTGGCTGTTTGATTTGTTGATGTATTTGACGTTCTCTCATCATAGAGAATATTACTGCTGTCGTTTCTTTTAAGAACTTCTGTAAATCTTTAAATTTATGTTTGTTAACCCTGAATTATGAAACTAAAACACACAAGGGTCATACTGTACATCTCGGCCGCTGGCTTTAGTGAAGGAAAAACATTCAGATCTTCTGGAATCAAAATAAACGGGATTATAGGAATCTTGTCAAGACAAGCCAGAGGATCATGGAAGGGTTGTCCATCAGATAGGGCGGATTAAATTAGCACGCAGGTATTGTAAATCTTACAGATCAATAAGCGGATTAACTAATTTGACGTGTGAGGGAGAGTTCATGCTCACATCACGGTAATATTTCATGTTTTCTACTCAGTTGTTCATCATTTTAAGACAGTAGAGAGATGCAGGGATGTCTGAAAGGAAGGACTTGAATCTGAGACTCAACAGCTTTTATGCTTCAAACACACTTTTTGTTGGTAACTTTGGGGTCACTTGTTTCTGATATATATATGGATGGTTACGGAGCTCATTTAAATGTTGATGCTGTTGATGCAGCGAGTGGTTTTGCTCTGTAATAAACACTAAGGGAGTGACATGAAGTGTGCCGTTTTTGTCCCAGAGTTCAGTTGCTCCACAGGTGGAGGTGTGCTGTGAGACGCGGGCTCAAACTCCCTCTGCTGGTGGAAAACAGAAGTATATGAAGGCCCTGAGTGAGGCCATCGCGATGGGGAGACGCTCTTCGTGGGCTTCAAATAGAGAAGAAAGTGTCATTCTGGAGGATCAAGCGTTAAACAGCAGAAGCTGTCATGAAGACTTGCTCCAAACCAGCTCAGAAACCCAAGAGAATCCTGCTGGAAACACAGAAATCATTTGCAATAAAGAAGATGAAGATTTATTCCACATCTGGGATCCGAAACGCCAAAGTTTTGAGATTGAAGATGAAAACAAGGAAACTACAATGGAAGAAACCACCCAAGACATTCCTGCTGGAATCCAAGAAGTGACGTGCTATGAGGAAAATGAAGATTTGCTCCAAATCTGGGATCTAGAAAACCAAAATATTGAGGTTGAAGAAATTAGGGAAAGTGCAATGGAAGAAACCACCAGAGAAACCCAAGAGATTCCTGCTGGAACCCCAGAAATGATGTGCCGTGAAGATGATGAAGATTTGCTCCAAATTTGGGACCCAAAACACCAAAGTATTGAGGTTGAAATAAATGAAACTGTGATGGAAACTTCATCTGGAGGAGGAGAAACCACATCAGAAACCCAAGAGATTCCTGCTAGAATCCAAGAAGTGACGTGCCATGAGGAAAATGAAGATTTGCTCCAAAACTGGGATCTAGAAAACCAAAGTATTGAGGTTGAAGAAATCAAGGAAACTACAATGGAAGAAACCACCAGAGAAACCCAAGAGATTCATGGTAGAATCTCAGAAATTATGTGCCGTGAAGATGATGAAGATTTGCTCAAAATTTGGGAACCAAAATGCCTAAGTATTGAAGTTGAAGATGAAATAAATGAAACTGTGATGGAAACTCCATCTGGAGGAGAAGAAACCAGCTCAGAAACCCAAGAGATCCCTGCTGGAATCCAAGAAGTGACGTGCCGTGAGGAAAATGAAGATTTTCTCCAAAACTGGGATCTAGAAAACCAAAATATTGAGGTTGAAGAAATCAGGGAAAGTGCAATGGAAGAAACCACCAGAGAAACCCAAGAGATTCCTGCTGGAACCCCAGAAATGATGTGCCGTGAAGATGATGAAGATTTTCTCCAAATTTGGGACCCAAAACGCCAAAGTATTGAAGTTGAAATAAAGGAAACTGTGATGGAAACTCCATTTGGAGAAGAAACCAGATCAGAAACCCATAAGATTCATGCTAGAATCCCAGAAATGATGTGCCGTGAAGATGATGAAGATTTGCTCCAAACCTGGGACCCAAAACGCCAAAATATTGAAGTTGAAAATAAGGAAACTGTAATGGAAGAAACCACCCAAGAGATTCCTGCTGGAATCCAAGAAGTGACGTGCCGTGAAGATGATGAAGATTTGCTCCAAATCTGGGATCTGGAAAACCAAAATATTGAGGTTGAAGAAATCAGGGAAAGTGCAATGGAAGAAACCACCAGAGAAACCCAAGAGATTCTTGCTGGAATCCCAGAAATGATGTGCCGTGAAGATGATGAAGATTTGCTCCAAATTTGGGACCCAAAACGCCAAAGTATTGAAGTTGAAATAAATGAAACTGTGATGGAAACTTCATCTGGAGGAGAAGAAACCAGCTCAGAAACCCATAAGATTCATGCTAGAATCTCAGAAATGATGTGCCGTGAAGATGATGAAGATTTGCTCCAAATCTGGGATCTGGAAAACCAAAGTATTGAGGTTGAAGAAATCAAGGAATCTGCAATGGAAGAAACCACCAGAGAAACCCAAGAGATTCTTGCTGGAATCCCAGAAATGATGAGCCGTGAAGATGATGAAGATTTGCTCCAAATTTGGGACCCAAAACGCCAAAGTATTGAAGTTGAAATAAAGGAAACTGTGATGGAAACTCCACTTGGAGGAAAAGAAACCAGCTCAGAAACCCATAAGATTCATGCTAGAATCTCAGAAATGATGTGCCGTGAAGATGATGAAGATTTGCTCCAAATTTGGGACCCAAAACGCCAAAGTATTGAAGTTGAAATAAATGAAACTGTGATGGAAACTCCATCTGGAGAAGAAACCAGCTCAGAAACCCAAGAGATTATTGTTGGAATCCCAGAAATAATTAACCATGAAGATGATGATGAAGATTTATTCCACATCCGGGATCCGAAACGCCAAAGTTTTAAAATTAAAGACGAAATCAAGGAAACTGAAATGGAAGAAACCCAAGAGCAGAATGAGAATGAGCTGTCGGCGTTGTTCCACGAACGAATCGAGAGTTTTGATCAAGACGAAGAATTTGGAGAAACGTTTAATCGGTCCCAGCTCTCGTTTTTTAATGAAGAGGACGAGTCCATCAACTTGAAGACTCAATATTATGGAGAATTTCCACTTTATACGACGTCTGATTCATCAACTGACCAAAACAAGATAGAAGACCAACCTCAAGCGAAGACGATCCGCGTTAAAGATGAAGACGAGCCGTCAGATGTCATGAAAACAAAAGTGTTGCACGTTCAAAAAGAGGAGGATGAAGAGAACGAGCTGGTTTCTGGATCACATGCAGAACAGGAAGTGCATGAAAATACAGTAGAGGTAATCAATCCCAGAATGCATCTGGGTCACCGTGTGTTTCGGCGCTGACACCGGCACTGACTAATGATGGAATCCTCTTTCTTCACGATTGGAAGTGTGTGATTGATCACATTAAATACACAACCCTGCATGATCACAGATGTTGTTCTAACACACACAGCAGCTGCACTTTTCGTGACGTTGAGTCAGATTGATTCAAAGCAGAAAATAACAGTGATAAAGTTGCAAAATACAACATGAGCTATACAGCACGTTTCTCCAGTGTGACGATGAACTGAAGTGTGTGTTGTAGGTGGATGATGATGCGCTTGAGAGAGTCGAGTGTTTGACAGTGGTTTCTCTGTTTCAGGATCAGCAGTCGGAGGAGTCGGGTAAAGACGTCCCCGTGGTTCACACCGAGACTAAGACCATCACGTACGAGTCTTCTGAGGTAAACACTCCTGAGCATGTGTAGTGTATATAGTCGCGTCTCCTTCATCTATACAGCGCTTTAAAACCTTCTGATGGTCTACTGGACCCCAAATGACTTTTGCTTAAATTAAAATAAAATGTTTTCTTTCTCCAAATGGTATGAAACTTTGGGTCTCAACACTTTCTAGATCTAAAAAAAAAAAAATCTGTTTTTATGTAGGCGTGGCAAAAATAGTCACACTCGTGGTCTTTGAAAAATAACATTTAATTTTGTACCAGAACAATATATATATATATATATATATTTTTTACAAATATTATTTTACTGTTTATTAATGTTTTTACTCAACATTTGTGCAGTTTTTGGAGCATTTATGATATCTTTTAAATATCTATAAATAAATAAATAAATATTTATTGGACTCAAAATAGACAAAATTCATCAGATTTTTAAGGGGCGGGGCTACAGAAGCTCCATAGGTATGTGCGTTTGTAATGCTTGTGTGTGTGTTTGAAGGTTGATGCGAATGGCGAGTCGGATCCAGGCGTCCTCATGAGCGCTCAGACGATCACGTCGGAGAACAACAGCACCACCACCACCACACACATCACCAAAGTCAGTCCAACGCTCAGTTAACACTCATGCTTATCCCAAAGCCCTACTGTTATACTCATTTTTTTTCTTTTTTTTAAAAAAAAGCTTTTTTTTTACCTTTAAATGATAGTAATTTAAGCACGTTCTTTCCATTTAAATTCAAAATAACTCACGATTTCATGCATGAACGCTTTTAATTCAGCTCAAAATATCTTACACTGGCACCTCTTTGCCGATTCTCTTGTGGAAAGATAAATAATAACATGACGTGACTCTAGATGGGCTTATATCTCTATATGGAGCGGAGGAGCTGTTCTGCTGGGTCCTAAAGCCAGTTCACCTCAGTGTGCATCAAATACACATGCAGACATTATTAATAAAAAAAAAATGTTTTGGGTAAAGTTTAAGCATTTTTAGGTTTTTCTATGTGTACTGTTACTTTAACAGGATTTGTTACTTTACATTTCAACCACAAAACTCCACGAAACATACAATTTTTTGGGTGTATTTCTGGTTGTGGTGCGACAAAAGTGAAACGATGAACACTCAATTTAAAAAAAGAAATTCCTCGTCAAAATTTCCCGAGGGAAGAACGAGCGTTAAATCCGGCAGAGTCACGGAATCCGGACGTGACGTCGATGTGGAAAGCGTAATCGGTTTGATTGTGTTTCGTCAGACGGTGAAGGACGGCATCTCAGAGACTCGCATCGAGAAGAGGATCGTGATCACAGGAGACGCCGACATCGACCACGACCAGGTACACACAATCGCTCAACCCGTGTGTGTGTGTGTGTGTGTGTGTGTGTGTGTGTGTGTGTGTGTGTGTGTGAGGAGATGACTGATCTGTCAAACACACTGCATTGACACTGACAGAAGAGGAACATCTCAGTGTGTCTCGCTGACATTAAACACACAAAACGCAAAAATATAATACAATTTTAAAATGAAAATGCATTATTTTTTAATTATTATTGTTTATCTAATTGGGTCTAAAAATAATTTTAATAATTTTAATTTTTATCTATTTATAAGGTAAAGAAAGTCTTTAGTGTGTATGTATGTGTGTATTGTGCCTATTAAATGTATGTGTATATATATATATATTAATAAATATTATAATATATGTATATATATACATATAATATTATAATAAATATATATATATATATATATATATATATATATATTAGTATAAATATCTGGCTAATTAAAATTATTTTATGTCATCTATTTCTCATGAAAAAAATTATGTAGTGAAATAACTAAGTAAAATAAAAAATAAAAATTGTATAGACATATTTTTCAAAAAACTTAATAAAAAAAACAAATACAACAAATTACTAAAACTTTAACTAATTACACTTTTAATTCGTTTCAATTAATTAAAATATATGAAAATAATCTAATTTAAAATATTGTAAAAAACTATATTTATCAAATAAAACGATCAATATATGTGTGTGTGTGCTAAAATGAATACTATATTTTTTACAATAATATATAATATTTGTATTTAAATGTTTAATAATAATATTTTTAGTAATAATAAATGTATTTTATTTATAATATTTAAAAAAAAATATTAAGGTGTGTCAAGCATAAAATAGACTCTTCTTCTTTCCTTTGATTTATATAAATATTAATTTTGGGGTGAATTAAATGGCATAATTCTGGAGGTTTTTCCGTCTATAAACGAATCAAATCTTGTAATGATTCATCAGATCTTTATATATTTAACACACTTTTATAATGCATGCAATCACAATCACACTTAAGTTTATGATATTGAACAGTTTGTGTAACATTCAAATCATTGATACTGCTCTATAAACACACACGTTGATTGACTGATAACCGTTGTGCGCGTGTGTGTTTCTCTCTGCTGGTGCATTGTGGGTCAGGCTCTGGCTCAGGCTATTAAAGAGGCCAAAGAGCAGCACCCAGACATGAGCGTCACTAAAGTAGTGGTGCATAAAGAGAGCGAGATCTCGTCAGCCGAAGGTAAGAGCGATTCATGAGTCACAATCATACGCTTGCTTTCATTTCATGCATGTGATCAAACATCCACGCTCACGTGTGTGTGTGTGTGTGTGTGTGTGTGTGTGTGTGAGGATGATCACTCATTCAGACGTGATGTTTTCATACCTTACTATTCGGTTGGACTCCTCTGTCTTTCAGATCTTGTGTGCCGCTTGCAGCTTCATCTGTTTATCTGTTGGTGCTCGTGTGTTTATTACATGTGAAGCATGATGGGAAATGTCATCTTTGTATCACCTACATGACTAATGCTAAATTGAAGTTTTACTAATGCTAAATTGAAGTCCTTTTGGTTTGATTTTTTCTATGATATTGAACCGTCTCAAAAACATCCAGATCATATTTCACACCAAAAAAAAAAAAATTCAATTGAAAAATTTATCATTTATTTATAATTTTTTTTCTTGTATTGTGACTTTCATCCCACTGTAGTGAAAATAATTATATATTATTTGAATCGTGAAATGTTTTATATATTTTTTTTATATTATAATGTTTTAAATATTATTTGTTATTTTATATATTATACGGTGTTTCCCATAGGATTTGGTCGTGTTTTAGGAAGCCAAACAATTTGAATATTCTAATTATAATAATAATGATAATAATCCTTTGACGGAAATAAGCATATATTGGAAAAAAATTACACTGTAAAATTAATGAAAATAAATATTGCATAAGTATTATCTTACATTGATACACTAGGAAAGTTACAATTCTTTGACCTAATGTCTTCACTGGCAAGAGATAAACCCCTGAGCCTTTATATTCTGACAAACTGTGGTTGCGCTTTTATTTTGATGGAAAATGTGGTTGTAAATTAAAGCACTATTGTGCTTTAATTTATGGAAACCGTGGTTGCGCTTTTACTTTGAGGGACAATTAGTAGCTCTTTTATTTTGACGGAAAACTGGTTACGCTTTTATTTTGATGGAAAACTGGTTTCGCTTTTATTTTAATGTAAAACTGGTTACGCTTTTTTTTTGACAAAATTTGTCAAAACTATTGACAAAACTATTGTGCTTTTATTTACGGAAACCATGGTTGCACTTTTACTTTGATGGACATCTAGTAGCGCTTTTATTTTGATGGAAAACTGGTTACGCTTTTTTTTTTTTGGCAAAACTTGGCAAAACTAATGTGCTTTAATTTACGGAAACCGAGGTTGCACTTTTACTTTGATGGACAACTGGTTCCGCATTTATTTTGATGTAAAACTGGTTGCTCTTTTATTTTGACAGAAAACTGGTAACGCTTTTTTTTTTACAAAACTTTTGTGCTTTAATCTACAGAAACGGTGGTTGCGCTTTTACTTTGAGGGACAATTAGTAGCTCTTTTATTTTGACGGAAAACTGGTTACGCTTTTATTTTGATGGAAAACTAGTTGCGCTTTTATTTTGATGGAAAACTAGTTGCGCTTTTATTTTGATGGAAAACTAGTTGCGCTTTTATTTTGATGGAAAACTAGTTGGGCTTTTATTTTGAAGGAAACTGGTTGCGCTTTTTATTTTTGGCAGAAAACTACCGTTTCTGTGTAAACAGGTTTACAAACGCATTTCATTACAAGTCTAGTGAAGTTCTGTAATCATCCGCCTACAAAAACAATGGGAAAAAACAATTGCAGATGTGAAACATAATTAGTAACTGTTGTTGCTAAACGTGCGTTACTATGTTTAATTGCAACATAATCTTACAATGCTAAAAAAAAGGCTTCAAAATATAAATTTTTGCGTTTGTTTCTGAGGTGGATTATGATCCGGATGTCTTTTTGTTGAATCTGTCGCCTGTTCTCAGACCGACTGAAACTTCAGATTTTTATCTTTGTGTTTGTTGTTTAGGAATGATGTCCAAACATCAGCCGAGGGAACAAACACACGAACTCTGACGACACGCTCTTCGTCATGGAAACATCAGCTCAACACATGATGATGATGATGATGATGATGATGGACTCCAAACAGAAAAGGGGGAGGAAATCTTTGCCTTACAACAATGACTCAAAATCTTTCATTAATGCCAGTTTATTTATAGTCCAGCGCCCTCTTGTGGAGACCGTAGGAAACGCACGTCAACGTTGAAATGAATTTCTGTTTTTCTTTTAAAATTTCACCTGGACAAATTTCGTGAGATTCACACAAAATCCTTTTAATATCTACACAAAAAAAGCAGCTAAACACGAGGATCGTTGTTTTTTAAGTCCTGCACATGAAGAACTCAAACTAGCCCGGGTGAACCGACACATTTCTACTTGAATCATAAATTTTCATAAATGTATGTTTATTGTTTCACGGTTGTTGTTTCTCGCACTAATAGATTCAGCATTATATATGCAAAACAATGCCACTGTTTGAAGGGCTTTTGGTAAGTTTGTAAAGCTAGCGGTTTGTCTCTCCGCAAACGGTACTGAAACTCGCACAGTAGAAATCCCTCGTCTTGACCTTTGACCTTTTCTTATATTTGACCCTGAGAGGTCGTAGTGTTTGTAGGAGTGTGTAACGGGATGGGATCGAACCAGCAGATGCAGAACAATAAATGCAATTGATGTGATTTTAATTTTGAGCTTTTATTTTGGAATAAAATATATTGTTGAGATCAGCACTTTTTGTGTTTTGTGTTTCATAAGTTCAAAAGTTTGGGGTTTCAATACAGTTTTCAATAAAACTTTAATTGATCAGCATTAAATTGATCAAAAGTGACAGTAAATATATTTATAATGTTACAAATCGTATTTTTGATCAAATAAATGGAGCCTTGGTGAGCAGAATTTTGAACGGGGTCCTAATAGTGTGTATTAACACTTTTAAAATGTTCTCATACTCTTGTTTTCCAAGACATGGAATAAAAATACAGAAACATTGTGTATCTTTTTCACTCGGTGTCCACTAGATGTCGCCATCATGCAGTAACACTCAGTGTCCACTAGATGTCGTCATCATGCAGTAACACTCAGTGTCCACTAGATGTCGTCATCATGCAGTAACACTCAGTGTCCACTAGATGTCGTCATCATGCAGTAACACTCAGTGTCCACTAGATGTCGTCATCATGCAGTAACACTCAGTGTCCACTAGATGTCGTCATCATGCAGTAACACTCAGTGTCCACTAGATGTCGTCATCATGCAGTAACACTCAGTGTCCACTAGATGTCGTCATCATGCAGTAACACTCAGTGTCCACTAGATGTCGTCATCATGCAGTAACACTCAGTGTCCACTAGATGTCGTCATCATGCAGTAACACTCAGTGTCCACTAGATGTCGTCATCATGCAGTAACACTCAGTGTCCACTAGATGTCGTCATCATGCAGTAACACTCAGTGTCCACTAGATGTCGTCATCATGCAGTAACACTCAGTGTCCACTAGATGTCGTCATCATGCAGTAACACTCAGTGTCCACTAGATGTCGTCATCATGCAGTAACACTCAGTGTCCACTAGATGTCGTCATCATGCAGTAACACTCAGTGTCCACTAGATGTCGCCATCATGCAGTAACACTCAGTGTCCACTAGATTTCGTCATCATGCAGTAACACTCAGTGTCCACTAGATGTCGTCATCATGCAGTAACACTCAGTGTCCACTAGATGTCGCCATCATGCAGTAACACTCAGTGTCCACTAGATGTCGTCATCATGCAGTAACACTCAGTGTCCACTAGATGTCGTCATCATGCAGTAACACTCAGTGTCCACTAGATGTCGTCATCATGCAGTAACACTCAGTGTCCACTAGATGTCCTCCTCAGAGCAGCAGTCGCTTATGATTCTCAACAGTTTATGTTCTCTGAAGTTTGTATTATTTTTAATAACAGTGTTTCCTCAGCTGAACGATCGAGAAACACATTGAATAACAGCTCAAGCCAATGCACGTTTTCACAGTATAAATTCACATGTTTACAGTTGGTCCCATGGACTTTTATTGTAATCTTCAATATGTTCCGCGTGCCTGACAACTGTGAGGGGGGTGCATTTTTTTCTAACTCGTTAGTTTAGATCATATTTAGATATAAAATGTATGACAAATAAGGGCGGTTAACTTTGATTGACAGCTTACGCGGGAGTCGCCGAGAATTTGACGTCTCGTCCATGATCTGACACAACATCATCATACCACCTCTGTATCCTTTCTGAAACTTTTGTATTTTGTATTTCCCAAGATTTTCGAGTATGGCGCCGCCCATACCCCCCATAAACAGCCTCAAACCCGTTCTTCAGAGAGTCTATGGGTGACGTCACAGACGCCATATTTTTTACAGTCTATGAATGAGACCAGAAACTGTCTGGTTTCTGATATTCTTCTAAATATCAGAAAATCGGCTGAATGGATTTGAAAATGATAAAACTAGACTGTTTAACTCTGAGGGAGTGGGAAAATTAGCTTATTTCCAAAAAAAAAAAAAAAAAAGTGGAGTAGTCTGACGTGCTCCTCCCGAAATTTGTTAATAAAACATCATTTTGATTAACTTTGAAATACCCACTGCATGTGCCAGATACACACACACACACACACACCTCCTCGTTAGTTGTGTGCGTGTTGTTCAGAGGTGGGCGAGAACCAGGTCTTCCAGCCCAAAAAACTTCCAAAACATCCAGATCTGTGTTCCAGGAACAGTGAGACATCAGCCGGGGGCAGAAAGAGAGGTGTGTGTGTGTGTGTGTGTGTGTGTGTGTGTGTGTGTGTGTGTGTGTGTGTGTGTGTGTGTGTGTGTGTGTGTGTGTGTGTGTGTGTGTGTGTGTGTGTGTGTGTGTGTGTGTGTCACTCTCCTCACTGGTTCTTGGCCGTCTATCAAAGCTGGAGGCGCTTCATACAGATGGAACACACACCGATTTCATGCTTCTGCTTCAAGCGAAGCAGAAGTGTGTGTGTGTGTGTGTGTGTGTGTGTGAGAGAGAGAGAGAGAGAGAGAGAGTGATCAGCCTTCTCTATAAAGTAATGTTGATGCTGCAGGAACAGTAAACTGAACTTCATGACACAAGAGGCAGATGGATAGTTACAGAAAGACTTGCCAAAACGAGATAACTTCTTTAAATTAATTAAATGCTTATATTTGTTCCATGCGAGGTGTTTTAAGCCTAGTTCACACTACATGATTTTAAAATGTCGGGCTGAACTGTGCAGTTCACACTACATGACTTGCTCTCAGTGAAATCATGAGTATTCAAGTTGTTTAGCTGTTCACACCACACAACACAACGTGATTGATCCACAACAGGAGGTAACTCACTACACGAGTTAACAACGCACTACACAGAGATACAACCACGATCGGATGATATAGCATATCATTTGTGACTCAATGAGAGCTGTTTCAGTACTATAATACGGTCTAAATCCTGAAAATAATCAAACAAATAACGAGTTGACAACAACACGATTCTATCTGGTCTAGAAACCATGTTTTGTAACGAAAAACCACGCAATAAAACGAACCAGAAATGACGCGAAACTGCAGAGAAGAACACAACACGCGAATATGGACGTCAGACAGAAACTAGTGCTGCACACTGTTTGCTCGACGATCTGCTCTGAGAAAAAAAATGCAAAAAAGAAAAAGTAAGATTTACCTGGGGCCCGTTTCAATAAGGAGGTTCAACTAACTCTGAGTTAAAGCTTGAACTCTGGGTTGACTTACCCTGAGATGGGAAACTCTGAGTTTTCGGTTTCAGAACAGCTGAAATGAGTTAGTTCAATCAACTCTGAGTTGACTGACTCTGAGTTAAGCACGTGCACCACAACTATAAAAAGCCATTATCAATGGAGCGCAGATATTATGAGTCACCATGGCAACAGTGCCAGACAAAAAGAGGTGTTGGGTGTGATTAATTACCAAGTAATCTAAATATTGTAATTTAATTAAAGGGATTACTCTTAATTATTCTGTAATTTAAAATAAAATATGATGCAATTACATTAAATAGGCTACAGCATAAACTATAGACCAATTCAGTATAAAACAATAGTGGATTTAACATACATTTTAAAAGGTATATTTTTTATGTAACCTTCTCCCTCTACACACTTTGACCAATTCAAGAATAATTCATGCAATTGTATATTGTTAATTTGAAAGAATTAAAAGGGCAGTTTCTTGTTTCTCCTCCTTGTATTGTTCAAGTGTTTAGGTTGATATAGGATTTAGCAATTAGTAATATGTAGACCAATACTTTCTAGAGATAGTAGCCTAATTATTACATTAATCTAACTACACCGTTGAAGATGTCATTTGTAGTTAATAATTCATAACTATTGTAGAGTAACTTACTGTTATAATATCAAGAGGTGAAACTGGAAGAATGTTGTTCAACCTAAAGTAGGCTACTATTACTTTGATACATTTTTATTTAAGCAAAAGTAAAAATACCAGTCTAAAAATCTGTTTAAGTAAAAAGTAGTTAATTTAAAACATGAGTTAAAGTCACTGAGTAACTTATTTAACAGTGGGGGTGGGGTGGGGGACTCCCCCATGTGGGGAGAGTTTCACAGTATGAGAACCGTCTCAGAAAATATCACGGTTTATGGTATTAAAAAATTATTAAATATATAAACTGCATTGTTAACTTACGGTTATCATCAGTTAAAATGACAGTTAAATAAATTAACCATTTGTTCAATAAAACATATCTAATCAACTAACTTCAATAATTGATTATAAGATTAACATCTTATTTTTTATCATTAATAACTTATTATATTATGTTTGAAAAATAACTGAGTTCTATTAAATGTTTTTTATTCCAATTTTTTTAATGATTTAATAGAAATATATTATCAAAAACGGTGGTAATCAAGTAAAAAAAAAGTTTACCAAACGTTTTAAATCCTTTTATTTTTTGGCAAAGTGCTGCAAAACAGATTTAGTCAATTAGTCATGGACAAACAATATATATTCTTTAAAGAATGTGTAAATACATTTTTATTATTGTTGGTGTTTAAACAGCACTTCCTCGTTAAAAAAGGGGAGGAGACCGCAAGAAACTGGGTTTACTGAAGAAAACCTGCTCCCGACCAGGTTAGGTTCACAGAGTAAGTTACCATGGTAACTGACTCCGAGTATAAGTTACCTCTCTTTCAGAAACGGGCTTGACTTACTCTGCTTTCTCAGGTTTAACTTACCCCCCTTTCTGAAACGCAAAACCCAGAGTTTCCCTCATTTTAGAGTTAACATACTCAGAGTTTTCACTTAACCTCCTTTCTGAAACAGGCCCCTGGTGTCCTCAACCCATGCGTTGCTATGATTGGCTGTACTCATGACATCACTGAGATTGAGTCGCGCGACTGGGCGAGATATCTAGCATGCTAGATATTTTTCTGAGCTCGGTGACCTGTCTGCGAGCTGTCTGCGAGCTGTCTTTGATGCGTTGTTGGCTCTTTCACACTAACTGATTGGCGAGCGTTAATCGTCCGCTAATCGCCCGCGATTTGCACGCGATAACACCCTGACTTGTCGGCGACTCAACGATTTGCAAATCGGGCTTAAATCGGGCTTAAAATCACGTAGTGTGAACTAGGCTTTATGGGTTCAGTTGTACAAGTTTAAGCTTTTCTATCACAGATTCTTGAATTGGCCAGCAGTGGGCGACCAAGACTGTCAGTTTCTGAGAGGTTTTAATAATGTGTTTTTACGGGATTCAGATCCTGATGAATTAGATGCTCTAGAAAATGGTACTTTTTAAAACAAAACAAAAAAACAACAACATGGTAATAATATAATACTTTGATATATACCATGGTACTGAATGATTACCATATTCATACACTGTAAAAAATGATTTTTTGGTGAAGTAAATACTAGTGAGAAAACCCAATGTAATTTACTTGAAAAAGTTAGTTCAGGCAAGAATTAAAAAAACTAAGTAAATATCAGTACTTAATTCAAGCGAGTATAAATGAAAGTGTAAATATCAACTCAATAAAATTAAGTAAAAATTACTCAACTTTTCTGATACTGGGGTTCCCATCATGCACTGGACCTTGAATAATTAATGAGGCTCATTTTTCACTGGTTTCCAGCTGTATTTACACTGTTTTATCATTGATTTTTGTTGTCAGTATTAGTAAATTGCCATTTTGTGACATTTCGAGTAAATTTTTTGCTCAAAACGACACATTGAAACACAAAAACGATCCATCAAATGTTACCGCCATAATATGGTATCACACTCTTACTATAAAAAAACAGTAATGGTACTTTAATTAAAAGGCTACCACATGATTATCATATTCATATGATATTTAGCCTACACATACTTCCAATCATACTATGATAAAACCACAAATATAATTACCATGGTAAAAGTGTTTATCTCTTATCGTCTGTGACCTCAATCAGATCCACAAGCGCAGATTTAACACCCAAATCCCGGGATTATCACTCGATTCATCCGCTCGACCAGGGAGGGAAATGTCACCGGCTTTTCAATTAATTTCCATGAACCACCCGCGGGACTAACGAGAGCGGGATCACAGGGAGCTCTAACGAGGGCGCTGTGATTAATTAAGGTCTTCGGCCTGCAAATGCTAAATGCCACAGACAATATGATCCATTGTTTCACTAGACAACATGAAGTTCTCGTTAGGATTTAACCCTTGAAGATTGAAGACCGATGATGCTCATTTCCAGTGGAGGACACAAGACCATGCAATCCTACAGCGACTACATCTATACAGAAATGAAATACAAAATATAGACACACATTGGGTCCGAGTATCAGTGGCTCGTGTGATGAATCTTAATAATAATAATCAATATAAAAATAATAATCTTAATAAAAGTTAATTGCCCCACAAATTGTTCCATTCTTAATATGTCACTAAAAGCCTGTATTTTATATCAATTTGAATATTTGACATCTAAAGCCTAGCCTACTCATCAAGACAAATCTATAATTGTCATTAATCAAAGCTGATGAATAAAATGACACTGTAATATTATTATAACTTACCTTTTTGATAATAATAAATTTGCTAACACTGCCCGGTTGCAACATCTGACTCTTTACATTCAAATGCAAATTGTAAAAACTAGATTATGTAATTATCTTTAAATGGTTTAGACTATTAACATACAAATGTACGTTTATTCTATAAACAATTGGTGTGTCTAGTCCAAACCGTCTCTGAGTAACAGAGCAACAAGTGTTGAACGGTCCCCGTGTTGCGTTGATGGGAAAGCGGACGTTCTTGCAGGAACGGCCAGAAAATGTTAAACTTCTCCAGACAAGCATTCATCGCTTTTTTACAGTTCCTTAACTTTAAAGAACTGCAAACAAACAGTAAGAATGATAGCCTGACTGCCACATGAACGATTAATACAGAAAACATAATCTTTTACCTCACGGAAAGCCAGTTTATCGAGGATTACAAACGTTTTTTGTTTTGATTTTTTTATGAGAAAGATATACAATGTTTTCATGTCAAAAGGTAATTTTTAGCGCCTGACTTCACAGTAATACGCCTTATTCACGGCTGCGCCATCTTTGATTTTTGTGAGGGATAGACTTGCATCTCTTCAATGGGCTGTACTATTATTTAATGTGTTTTCGGATTGTTCTGCTCATGAAACACTGGAAAAATATCTTTCCAGGAAATGTCAGTTGACAAATATCCCGACAATGTAAGCTGTGGAAAATTGTAAGTAATCTAGCCGCTTTATTCAGCTTTTTACAGCGGATGCCACTGGAAACACGGTAAGTCTATCCCTCACAGCCTCACTTTCTGTCATGCTGCTCTGAATAAGGTCTATAGGCCCTGGAAACCGTGCAACACTGAACAGAAGATCCACAGTGAGCGTGAACAGTGTTCCCGAGTCTCGAAAACATCCTTAAAACAATGAAAAAGCCGTTTCCGTGATAATACGCCACCTGTGAGCCGTTCGGCAGCGTTTATTGATGCTGATCAGAGCCACATTATTCCAGCCGCTCTCCTCTGGGAAATATGGAAATCAACAGCCATTGCTGACGAATAGCAAAATTTAATTTGTGTCTGTCGGCACTGAGCAGAAATGTTAAACTGTTATTCGCCCAGAACCGGATAATATGATTCTCCGCTCGTCCCTCGAGTCCCAAACAAAAGAACTGGCGTGTAATTAGGCGGGAGATATTGACACGCTATTTCTCCGCTCGTTCAACATATTGAAATGTGGAAAGTGCCGTAATGAGGTTTAACATTTGGAAATGTGCAAACCTGATTAGATGTGTGCTAGAGTTTGGGAAACACTCAGTACATGCAGCGTTTGGATGCATTTATCACAGTTTCATATCGTTCTGTGTCAATCAGCATCATATGGGGTTAGAATTGTTGCATTATTCCACATAAATATAGACTGGGATTCATAAACTGTTTGGTTCATGTTTCATGTCTTGTCATGTGATTCCCAGTTTTAATCATTTGTTCCCTTGTCTAGTCATTAGTCTTGAATTTGAGCCCTCATTTTAGCCTTGTGTGTGTTTGTGTAACCAGTGTTTGTGTTCATGTTTTGATCTCATGTGATTTCTGTGACCAGAGTCCACTGGAGGCGAGCTTGAAGAACCCAAGTGCAGTTATTTAATAATCAAAAAGGCTTGACATGAACACGCTTACAAACAGTGGATACACAATCAATACTTAACAAATGTGGGTATACTCGACAAAGTAACAAGGCTAACATGAGGTCTTAAAAAGACTAATGACTGACACCTGTGAACAATGAACCACCAATGACAACATGATATGATACAATAGACAAGGGATCACATGACTACTGGGAATCACATGACAAGACATGAAACATGAACCAAAATAAGACGTGACACAAACAAATGTGAAGAGATTTCCCCCAAAAAAAGTATCAATTCACAAATAAATTTACAGGATTAAAGTCCCTGTAAAGTCAAAATTAAGTATGTGTTCTGGCCAAATTTGAATGATAAAAAAGCCGGCAAGTACATAAAATAAGCTATCAAAATCTTGAAAAAATGAGCAGTTATCTTTGTTCTCAAACGCTGGGGGCGTGTCCGCTGGCTGCGCTGAAACCACGCCCACTAGCGGGAAAGCTGTCGACGGTGATATTAGGTGAAACTGCTTTTTCGGGACGGGAGGATGAACGCTGAGGCGGGAGATAGTCGTTTCGCCCCGTTCACCAGTAACAGCGGATTATCAGTGAATCCCAGTTGTCTCTGAGGAAAGTTTATAAAACGATCCTGTGTAGAATATGATCACTACAGAGGCGGGTGTTTGCGGTGATCCTCAACTCTTCATCAAGGTAGGCTCTACACAAAATTAATCCACCTCTTCTTGATGTGATCGTTTTTAGGACATTTAAATAAAGACACCGATTTGTTTTGTACATGATCGCATCCAGGTAGTAGCCTATGCATTTCCGTGTCGAAGGCATAGCTAGCTAGCAAACTGTAGGCTGTAGTTTAGTGCGTCATCAAGTAGGGGCGTGTCCACGAGCTCAGGGACTTTAAGATTCACCAATAAACATAAAGAGTTTCACAAAATTTTATAAAATTCACAAATACGCTGTGTTCAATTTGAGCTGTTTGTGACATGAAACAGATTTGTAAATATTTTTATTGTATTTGTGAATCTTATTTTAATTTTATTTGTGAATTTCTCCAGAATACTAATCCGGTGTGTGATTAGTTCTGCCTGACAAGAGTTTGTTAAAGAGGAGCAGAACACACACACACACACACACACACACACACACACACACACACACACACACACACACACACACACACACACACACACACTTCTGGGCATCAAACACTGCATGCATGCTGAAACACACTCATGTTTCAGTAAGAGACAAACTGCAAGAAATCATAATCAATAGAGCAAAGTTGATGTGGCACAACTTATTCAATGGAAGGAATGTACTATATTTTAGTTTGATAATGTTTTTTGTTTAATATTCTGTATGTTTAGGGGATTTTATGGTACTAAATTATATTTACAAACCATTTATTCACTTTTTGAACTTAAATGTCGAATGCAGAGAGCGACAGACTCAAGTTTGATCTCTTATTAAAGTTGACACTTGGCAGATTATTGCTGAAGCGAAAAAAGTTGAATAAAGTGAGATGAATCTTCCAGTGAGATGTTGTTCGGCTGCAGTTCCAAACGCTTCCACTAGAGGACACTCGTCTCTCGTTCATTTCCAATGTGCTCGTTTCTAACCGCGAGGAGCACAACTGTTCCAATCATGTTCGTGATTTGTGTGTGTTTTTTCCACACAGCGAGTGCCAAAACATTTACCAAGATTCGTGCCATTCAGATGAAGAAAACAAATAAATGTAAAAAAATGTGTGTATATAAAATTTATAATGTATAAACAAATATACAAATTATGCAAATATATGCAAATATATGCAAATAACAAATATAAAATTATGTATAAACAAATAAATGTAAAAAAACGTAATATTTTCGGGCTATGTGTAGAATTCAGAAACTCTTGTTATTAGCGACACCGGTGGCCGTTCAGTGAACTGCAGCAGCACAAATATTACAATAATTAAAATAATCACAAAATAAAAGAATTAAAACAGTTATAAAATTAATTCAAAGAGATATAAAGATGATACAGTTATAAAAGGAACTAAAAGAGTAAAAATATGATGCATAGATAAACTTCTCATCCGGCAAAACACCGGCGCATCATGTTTCTCACAGCTCCCAGTTTTACTCTGGGATTTTCCCATGGTGAATCTTTCCCATCCTTTATTTATTTTGCTCGATCTGAGAATCTTTGATACAATCTCACAAAACATCCTCCTAGACAGGCTGGAGTTATGGAGTTATGAACTTATGGAGTTATGAGCATCTGCCTGTCTAGGTTTGGATCATATCAACTCAAAAACATCAGATCTAAGACATCACAAGTTACCACCGGTGTTCCCCAAGGCTCAGTCTTGGGCCCTCTTTTATTTATTATTTATTTACTGCCCCTCGGACACATTTTTAGGAAGTACGTTATTCATTTTCACAGTGTGTGTGTGTGTGTGTGTGTGTGTGTGTGTGATCCAACAATAGCAAACCTCAACCATCCAATCAATTCCCCACAGACACAATCAAGCCCCGCCCACATTTGTTCTTGTTTGGAAAGCAGATTATACTCTATACCATGTGTTTACAGGAGTCGTGTGTGTGTGTGTGTGTGTGTGTTTATAACACCGGCCGGCAGCGTAAGATCCAGTGTATCTGCAGGGTTTATCCAGAAGTCAGTGACTGTAGTTGATTCTGATTTATGTGAACACCTCCTCCAGCCCTTGGGCACTGAACCATGTTCAAAACCCCATATCCCATGATGCAGTATTCCTGTGCCTTTGCACGCCAGCTGCTGGCACACACACACACACACACACACACACACACAGTGCTAAGAAGGGAATGAGAGTCTCTCGACGCTGGTATTGGCCGACACTCCGGGCTTCACCCCAAACTGGCACCTGGTTCTGCTGCCCGCTGGGTGTGTGTGTGAGTGAGTGTGTGTGTGTGTGTGTGTGTGGCTCTGCTGGGCATGTTAGAGAGAGAAACTAACACTAATGATTCACTAACAGTTTTCAGCTAAATAAGTTTGTTTTTTACCCGACAGAACTAAGCGTGTGTGTGTGTGTGTGTTTGTGTGTGTGTGTGTGTGTGTGTGTGTTCAGTGGTGCTCCATCAGACAGTCTGAATGTGTCAAAAACACAATTGGTTTATATTCAGTTCTGCTGGATCAGCAACATACAGACCTGGTTAAGAGACAAACTCTCTCTCTCTACACACACACACACACACACACACACACACACACACACACACTCTCTCTCTCTAATTTCCCTGATCATTATGGCGTTGTGTGTGTTAGCCTGGATAGGTTTCTCTCTCGGTCACCTCTGGTTCATTTATCATCTTGTTCCTGTTTTACTTTACAGTGATTTATGTCTTTTAAACATACTTTAGCCTGTTCTCTCTCTCACACACACACACACACACACACACACAATTTCTAGTTGAGATGGAGATGAATGTGTTTAGGCCTGAATTCTACTTTAAGCAGCTCTATCGGTCACTATAGTTACAAAATGACTGTATTAAGACTTGTTTAATGAAGAATGTATCAGAATAAAGTGAGTTTGTGCTGAAAACAAGAACAAACGTCAATGCAGTGACAAATAAAAATAATCTAATTTTCCCATAGAATTAGGATTATTTATATATATATAAGACTCTTTCTTTGTCTGTGGTTTGGCCAAACTCAGATAATGAGTGTGATGTGATGTGTAAAGGGTCACTGATGAGATTATGATGGGAATATGATGTCCCGTTGGCTTAACTGTACTTTCAGTCGTAACAATCACAAGGCTGTACGTCGATTTTATATATATATACACATATACATGTGTGTGTGTCGACTCGTGAGTTTCTCATGCCAGTCTTATTTTAGGATCATTGATGTTCCATTTGTTTTTGTGTATATTTTGCATTAAATCTTTCAGTTTTCTGTAGTAATTTCTGTGTGTTTTAATCATTGTTTATTATTTTATGTGCCTATACAGTATTTGTATTTATTAGTTTTAGTTATTTTGTATTAGCTGAAATAAAATAAGCTAAAGTTTTTTATACATTTTATTTTATTTTAAGTAACAACAATTTTTACTTTATTTTAGTCGACAACAAACAATTTTATTTTAGTCCCTTGCTAAAGGTGTCTGGCTATCTCCGCAACGCTTAATCATACAAGCATGACCTGAGGCTACATGCTGCGTTTCGGCGCAGCGCCACCGACTGGTCCGGAGATATGAAAAATTGCTATTTTGGCCTATAACTTCTGAACGGTTTGGCCAAAAATTATAATAAAATCATCCAATTTTCCCAGGTTGGCCGTTCTGGCTGTCGGCCATTTTGAATTATGTGCTATAATGCTGTATTTTATGAACGCATAAATGGATTGTCATGAAATTTGGTATGGGTCATCACCACAAAGTCCTAAAGGAGCCTGAGAAGTTTCGAAAGAGCGCCACCTAGTGGTGATTTTTTTTTCTTCAATAGCTTATAATGCAAATAGGTCTGGGTGTGGTTGACTGATTTTCACGGGAGACATCTCCTTGAGTTCCTGAATCCTTGCCGAGTCCAACGATACCACACATGCTAGGTTTCACCTTACGGTTTGTGTAACGTTTTGATTTAGCGTTTGATTTAGCAAAACATTTGCCAATATCTTTGAAACCGTTTGGAAACCGTCAGAAGTTTGGAAACATAGGTCGCTTGACAAATTTAAATGCCCAAATGCCAAAATATTGATAGTAAGAGGTTGTAAAATTCAATCAAAGTCACGTGTTCTTTCTTCATATAAATGTCTATAACTCAGAAGTGAATTGAGATATTTTCACCAAAATTGGCACACAGATGTATGGGCACATTCTGGGGATACATACAAAAAATGGTGGGACTGAGCCTCTTGGTGGCGCTATAATAGAACAAAACGTGAAATTCCCACTGACTTTAATACAGTATTGTGCTGTAAAATGCTATACTTAACAAATGCATTACTGTAACATTATGAAACTCAGAATGTGCCTTAAGCACCATGCCCTGAAGATTTTGAGACAGCGCCACCTTTTGGTCAAAAGTTATAGTTAAATTTCCAAAAATGCTAATAACTTTTGAATAAATTTGCCTATTGTAATAGATCTCTTGGGTCACGCTGAGAACATAGATACCAAGATTGCCATATTTGACCAAACTTCCTGTCAAAGTTGAATTACTACTCAGGCTTTTACTTTGTATGTGTCATTGTCAAATCACTCTGACCAATCCACATACAGTTCGTAACTGTTCCACCTATTGGCCGAAAGTAATAAAAACCATTAAATCATATTTTTAGTTAATATATATGATTTTTCAGCCATTTACCTAAATTCATTTTTAAATGTCTTTAATTGGCACGTCTTATCCTCTGCTTGCAGCTATATATATATATATATTTTTAAATGTCTATATAATATTAATTTTATTTTATTAATTTTTTATTTGGGTTATTTTGAACTATTTAAGCTATTTATTTTAGTTTATATCCAGTTATTTATGTCTAGTTATTTTATTTTAGTTTTAGTCACCAATAATAACCCATCTGCTAGTGGAGGTGTATTACTATTATTATAATTTTGTATTTATTAGTTTCCATTGGCAACTAGTTTAATTTTTAAATAATTTTTAATAATATTTACATTTAATTTAACACATTTTTTTTATTTTATTCAATTTTATTGAATTTTAATTTTTTTTATTTTAATGTTTTGTATTTCAAGTAACACAAAAGTGTTTTATGTATTTTATTTTAGTTGTATTTAGCAATAATAACCCTGGCACGCAGGTCATGGATGCGTGTATAAATACGCATGAGTGTATTTAGAAGAGGGTTTAATGACTTTGCAGTGATTCCATTGCTTATCTGCATTAAGGGCTTCAGTTCAGCTGTAGTGACAATAACAGCTGCTCATGCAAACGTCACTCTTCACATTTACACTCATCTACACACATTCAGACCTCACAACGGGACATAAAGTGAACAAACGCTCGCAGCATGACTGACACTGCTGGTCGGGGATAAACTTTGATTCAAATTGAATGAAATTATCCGACATCGATCAGAAAGATGTTTTTCTTGAGGCAAAACATCTCAAAGCAACAGCATGCGAGCAGCGAAGTCGCACCAAGGACCGTTGCACGAAAGTGCACCTCCGAGGATTCAAAGAGGCCGTTGCGTCGGAAGACGAGTTGCGTTGAAAATCTATCTTCTGTCGATCGGATTCGCAAACATGCAGTCAGACATTTGGGCTACAGCACGCTCAGCCTGGCCATGCGAGGTCTGGACGAGATGCCCGAAGAACTGTGGGAACTCCAAGAGCTCCAGAAGCTCAACCTCTCCTTAAACACGCTGACGCTTATGCCGTCGGGCCTTGGGAATCTGGAGAACCTGGTGGTCCTCAATCTGTGGGGGAACGAGTTAGTGGAGCTCCCGCCTGAGATCGGACGGCTCAGGAATCTACGAGTGCTTTTCGCGCACAGGAACCGCTTACACGACGTCCCAGAGGAGCTCGGAGACTGCTCCAACCTCGAGGTCTTGAGTCTGGCCAACAACCAGATCAGCACGCTTCCCAACAGCCTGTCCAACATGCGCAAACTCGCCAAGCTCAACCTCAGCCACAACCGCATCCAGCTCATCCCGGCCTGCGTCTACAGCATGAAGAGCCTCGTCTTCCTACATCTGGCCAACAACCAGCTGGAGAACCTTGCAGATAAGGTTAACACATTTCTGTTGATTATTGTAATGCCTACACTGCAAAAAATGCTTTTTTACTCAGTATTTTTGTCTTGTTTCCAGTCCAAATGTCTAATAACTCTTAAATCAAGATGGATTTGCAAAAGTAGGAAAATGCCATTAGATATTATGTCTGCCAATGGGGTAAGAAACATAATGTTAATTCAAACAGAAACAAGATTATTTTTTCTTTCCCCGTTGGCAGATCATGTGACTCACTTTATTTAGATTTCCCCCCAGAAAACAAGACTTAAAGGGTTAGTTCACCCAAAAATGAAAATTCTGTCAGTATTTACTCTCCCTCATGTTGTCCCAACCCCGTAAGACCTTCGTTCATCTTCGCAACACAAATTAAGATATTTAAGATATTAAGATCACTCCTCTTCTTGAGGGAATGACTCTTGCTGGCATCTAAAAGTCATTAAAGACATCGTTAAAATAGTCCAAGTGACTACAGCGGCTCAATCTTAACTTTATCAAACGACGAGAACACTTTTTGTGTGCTAAAAAACAATAAAAATAACGACTTTATTTCAACTATTGGTTTATTTCTCCCTCTGCGCGAGTCAGGTTACTAGTTTAATAGCGTAAGCTTCTGTTATTGTACGTCACACGCATCACACACATGACCAGCGTCGGCCAATAGTGAGCCTTCGTGTGACGTAGCTCTACGCAATCACACTACGCTAACTGACTACAGGCTCATGGAGAAGGAAGTGAATAGTTGAAATAAAGTCGTTATTTTTGTTTGTTTTTGCGCACAAAAGTGTTCTCGTCGTTTGATAAAGTTAAGATTGAGCCCCTGTAGTCACTTGGACTATTTTAACGATGTCTTTAATGACTTTTCGATGCCAGCAAGAGTCATTCCCTCAAGAAGCCTATGGACTAGTATGCAGGAGCGATCTTAATATCTTAAATATCTTAATTTGTGTTGCGAAGATGAACGAAGGTCTTACGGGGTTGAACAACATGAGGGTGAGTAAATACTGACAGAATTTTAATTTTTGGGTGAACTAACCCTTTAATGTCTAATGGCATTTTGCCCAACTAGTAAATGCTTCTTGATTAAAGAATTTTTTGATATTTTGGACTGGAAACAAGACAAAATACCAAGTAAGAAAATCTTTTTGCAGTGTTGTTAGCTGGAGTGTCAAAAGCTACCTTAAACAAATTGCAGGTAAAGTGCAAATCGCGACTGCTAGAACTATATATGAGATCACATTACGCACATTTTGGGGGCTTTGCATTTTCTCCCATTTTATAACAAAATAAATAACATTTTGGTTACTTGAAATACAAAATAAACTGATGCTTTCTTACAAAATCCTTGCAAACGTATCATAATTCTATGACTTTAAAATATGGCGTTACATGGGTTGGCGTCTCAATACTTGACCGAACGTTTAATTCCATATAGTCCAACTCGTGACCGCCATCATCTGAAACTGGTCTCGTTCCTTTAACTCGCTTACCATTGATGGGAGATTTCTTAAATAGCTCTTTACCAATCGAGATAAGGCAATCAAAATCTCTTAGCGTTTTTAAATCTTACCTTAACACTCATTTTTTAGGGTGGCTTTTAATTGAATATTTGTATACATTTTTTACTGTCCATTATTTGATATGGTGTATTTTGTTGCTTTAATGTTATATTGTTGTGGATTATTGGATATGGTGTTGTTGTTGTTTTATTTGTTTCTAAATCGATTTGAGATATACAGTTAAATGCGCTATAGAAAATAAAGGTTATTGTTGTTCTGATGATTATAAGATCCAGGAGCTGGTGAACCTCAAGATCCTGATCGTGGAGCAGAACTCGCTTCACACGCTTCCCCGGACGCTGTGCCGTCTGACGGGCCTGGAGCTCCTCAACGTGGACTTCAACGATCTGCAAAGCGTTCCTGATGAGATGTTCATGCTGAGGCGTCTGGAGAAGCTCGCTTGCCATCCTCTGGATAAAGGCCTGCATATCGTCCACAATCCACTGCTCAAGCCTATTAAAGAGGTTCTGCAAGGAGGTCTGAAAGCCCTTTATAGCTACCTCAAACCTACATGAAGATAAATGCTGACGTTGGGGGATTACTAGGTTATGTTTTGCACAAAACAAAATAATTTTTCAATTTTTCTGCAGTGATTTTCTTCCTTAGTTTCTCAGTGCAAATATCTAAACAAGTTTAATTTAAAGGGAAGACAAGATTCTTTTTATTGGCAGATATTGGTACCAGTAAAGAGGTTCTGCAAGGAGGTCTGAATAGCTTCCTCAAACCTGCATGAAGATAAATGGTAAAATTGGGGGATTACTAGATTATGTTTTGCCCATTTTTTCAGTGCAAAAATCGAAATATGCTTCATTTAAAGATTATTCAAACCGATCTCATGGCAAAAGTGCTCACCTATTGTGTTCATTACTGTTTTCTTTTTTCACTTTGGAGTCTAGAGAAGCCCATAGAGCCGTGAAATTTGGCACAATGGTAGATTACAGTCTGAGCATTAAACACACCAATTTTGGAGTCTCTAAATCAATCTCTCTAGCGCCACCATCTGTTCAAAGCTGCATTCATGTTTATGCTAATAACTTTTGAACCATCAGGGCTAGTAACACAATTCTTTCCTCTTCTTATTTTGTGCCTCAAGAAGATTCAATTAAATCATATGACTTAATTTTCTGTCATGAAAAGTGTCAACAGAAAAACCTGAAATTCATGTAAATTGGCGAACCATTTTTGAAAAACTCATTAACGAATTCTACAAGGAGCATGCCATAGTGGACGTTAGGCTATGGGTGCTTCTCAATATCCCTCCTCGTCTCCTCGCTCCTCCGTCCTCCCTCCTATGACCCGGAAACCGATCGAGCTCAGCCATCTTGAAGGACATCTCAATTCTCTAATTGCACCGTGAGGAGTCGAGGATCGAGGAGATAGGAGGCTTCCTGAGGAGTCATAAGCGAGGATACACAGGTGCATCCTACGCGGAACTGTTATGTTGACTAAACGTGACGCACGTGTCAATTCTCCTCCCCCTTCTTCACATCGGTCACAATCATTTTAATTTATACTGTACCTTTGCAGTTTATATAAACCACACGTCTCAGATATTTCAACAGTATAGCCTATCTTTATTATTATTTATTATGAATTTATTAAATAACCAAACTTCAACAACATAGGGCAGATCCTTTTAGCGCTGCTGATGACACTGTGGAGTGACGCTTGAGTGATCAAGTACTCCAATGTATATAAAAAAGCTTTTATTCGATTCCTCTGTCCTCCTTTCCTTTCCTCGCTTCCTTCTCTCGCGTCCTACAGGGGGTGGAGCTGAGACGCAAGGAAAGGAAGCGAGGGAAGGAAACGAGGATGCACAAATAAGAAATGAGAAGCACCCTTGATCTCTGAAACACTTAACCGTATTGAGACCAAACTTGGTGTGTTATGACAAGCATGACCTGAGGGAACCTGCATAGTTTCAGCACAGTGCCACCTAGTGGGAAGGAGGTATGAAAAATGTCTATTTTTGCCAATATTATGAAGCTGCAGACTCGGAGCCTGCATCTACAGTCCCCCACCGAGAGTCCCGCATTCTTAGACCCCTCGTTTTTCGAACACAGCGCCTCCTGCTGTTCAAACGGTCGAATAACACCCACACACAGAGTACAGCGTACGATTATCCAAATGCAATTAAAAACAATAGGATGCAATATTACGGTCTCCAAATAAATTATCCAATAAATATTTGCGTTCCCTGCTTAATGTATGTGCAGAAAAAAACGAATTGTTACTGATGGAAGGGATACAATTACAGATTGAACTATCTTCAGAAAAATAGTATGTGATATTATATTGCTACAATGTTTTTTTTATATATATTTTTTTTTATTCAAATTCCAATTTTTCCTTCAGTTCAACCTATAATTTTCTAATTATAATTTTACGATGCTAAGATTACAAAATCTGTTTTTTTATATTTTGAATGCGAAGCAAAACAAATCAGAATAGACAAAACACCAATAAAATAAACAATTCCTACTTTATTTAGGCTAATGATCACCTAAACATCATCTTGCTGTAAAGAAAAAAGGAAGGAAAAAATGTCTTCGTGACTTTACTTTTCGTCTTCAATTGCATTAAAAAAACTCATTTATAAGTCGCTTTGCATAATCCTAAAATGATGTTGCTGGGTTCGGCAGGGGCAACTCCATCGATGTATGGTGTACCCTGGAATAGCCTTCAACATAGGACGATAGCACATGTCTTATGATGTTTCAAAGCTAAATTATAAACGTTAGCTATCTAAATATTTTCGGGGGGGGGGGGAGGGTGAAAAAACATACATTAACGGCTCAAATCTTGTTACAAACTAACTTTACAAATATTCAATGGACTATTCATATGTTGTATCGATGAGCTAAATTAGTTTTATTAAAAAAAAAATTAATCAAACGAGTAGGCTATATACTACGATTCGCTAAATAAAAGATAGCCTACTCACGTTTATGTTTATCCGATACAATTTGATAGGAGGCGCTGTCTCGAAAAACGAGGGGTCTGAGAATGCGGGACTCTGGGTGCAGGGGGACTGTAGATGCAGGTCTCCGAGTCTGCAGCTTCATACTACTCATTTTTGCTTCTGATCAAAACTGGTCTCTTTAGATTCGGTGCAGCATACCGAGTCAAAAGACACCCATCTTGGCCGTTTGGGGAGTCAGACATTTTTAATCATAAAATATGGCTGACGGAAAATGCTATATTGATAAAATGCTATATGAACTGCAAAATGCTTATATGAACGCATTGGCATTTCGTTAACTAAACTCTTTCATCAGCACCATGCCCTGAATATACTCAAAAAGTTTTGAGAGAGAACCACCTTGTGGACGAAACATAAAATTAAATTTCAAATAATGATCGATTAATTTGGCCTATTGTAATGAAATCGGTCTTAATAGATTATTCGGGTCATGCCGAGAACATAGATACCAATATTACCATAATCAGACCACATCAATTTGGTGTCAGCGCCACCTACTGTTCAAACATAATAAGTAACATTACAAGTGTCTTTACTAATTTTACATTTTTTTTAAAGGAAAAATATCATAATTTTGAGACATTTTTAATAAAATAACTTCATAACGTCAGTCATTTTGCTTCTTTAAATGTCTCTTGATTTATGAATGTTTCGATATTTGTGCTGGAAAACGAGACAAATAGCTTATTTGTTTAGCAGTTTGTTTATTATTTGTGAATTTAGTAGAAATTTATGAGAGAAAAATGTTACAAAGTAAATCACTGTTTTTCAGTGCGCTGTAAAAAATGATTTTTTGAAGTTGTTAAAAAAACCTAAATGATTATTGATGTATTTTTTACAAGAAAATACTATTTCAGTTTTTCTACTTCAAAATTCCATGTTGAATTCGACGTGTTGCTTGCCGTTTCTTTGTAATTGTTTGTGAAATATACTAGCATTTTTTTGTAGGGAAAATTGTTTAAAAATAAATCCAACACCAATTTTTTTTTAACGTGTTTTCATTGTTGTTGAAAATTACATTAAAAAAATACTTTAAAATTTACTTTACAAAAGTTTTTGTCATGCAAATGTCACTTATTGTTCCATTGGCAGATATTTGTTCTTGTTTTAAGATATTTGTAATTGTTTACTTAATATCTTCAGGCTTTTTGCTTCTTCTCCAGTAAATGTCTCTTGATTTAAGAATGTTTAGATATTAGTGCTGGAAAACGAGACAGAAACACTGAGGAAGAGCATCATCGCTTTAAGACGAGACCGTAAAAAGGCCGTAATCACAATTCGTTTTTATTGCTCTTGATTGAAACTCATGATAAAGTCTCTGTCATTCATCAGCTGAAGCTCAAGCTATTCCTGACCCCTTTAAGCTTGAGTCTTAGATGCTGTGTTTCTAACCTTGCCTGTCACACACACACACACACACAGGGTCACATTATTAAGGGATTGCATTACTGTTCTTTAAAATAAACCACACTTGCTCTGACCATTTGTTGTTTGTTCCAGAACAAAAAGTATAAAACTACACACAAGTACTTGAGAAGCAGATACAGTGAGCCTTGGTCACACGACCCTTCAGAAATCACCATAATACGCTGATTTGCTTCATCTTTTTGTGGAAACAGTGTTAAACTTCAGTTCAAAAGTTAAAAAAAGAAATACTTAATATTCAGCTAAGACGCATTAAATTGATTAAAAGTTTTAAAAGATTCTGTTTTAGTGAATAAATGCTGTTCTTTTAAACTTTCTATTAAAGAATCCTGACAGTTTCCACACAAATATGAAGCAGGTTTCAACATTAATAATAATCATGAATGTGTCTTGATCATCAGATCATGTGACTCTGAAGACTGGAGTAATGATGCTGAAAATCATACGAATAAATTACACTTTACTATATATTCACATAGAAAAAAGATGATTTACATTACAATAATATTTCATATTTTTACTGCTTTTTTGATCAAATAAACACTTTCAGCGACATTAAAAATATCATAATTGTTTTATGCATCATAAAGACACTCTTAACATGAATAATGTCATAATATACACATTTACAACACATAAACAGAGATGCTTCCACTTCTAAGTGTATTATTAACTAAATGCATTGTTATGACTGTAAACATAAAACATGATCCGTCAACAAAAACAGCAGGCCTAGTCTGACACGCAGTGGTTATGAGTGATTTATCACAGGTTTATGACTGAGAAATATGATCCGTGGCGAATATGATCCGGTTATTATAACAGTTATTATAAGCATGCTTGTCCATAACCGCGGATTGTTGTTCCTGTCACAGATCGACTCTCTCTCGAGGGACTGCGATAGTCAGACCGCTTTAATTAAGCAATAAACGATTGAAAAACATCCAGTGCTCAGAGGATGTGCTTATGATTAAAATAGCAATGTGAGAACTCACTTATGATAGAGATAAAGCCTTTACAGTGCGCGTGAAAGAGCGCTTACATCACTCTTCAAAACGTCTGAGTGTCACTCAATTCTTGCTCTTTCCCCTCTAACTTTCTTAAATTATTTTATTTGTTTATTTATTTATTTGTATTGGCACACAGAAGAGTGGAAAACAAAAACAAGAAGAAAACACACTGCTAATGGATATAGCCAGGTATTGCATTACTGTTCTTTAAAATAAAACACACTTGCTCTGACCATTTGTTGTTTGGTCCAATAACGTTTATATATATTTATAAGTGTGATTTATGTGTCCGAATAATGCTATTAAAACATAGCCTAATGTTAATTCAAACAGAAACGAGATTATTTTTCTGACCTCATTGGCAGCTCATTTAGCTTTTAAGCAAAAACTCACTTATTTAGATTTCTCCCCCAGATAACAAGACATAATATCTAATGGCATTTTACTACTTTAATAAAAACATATTGCTTTATGGAAACAAGAAAGAAACACTGAGTAAGAAACGCATGTTCTGCGGTGTGTTTGAGGAACAACAGCGCCCTCTATGAGTGACACGTCAGAACTACACCAGATAAATCTGTTTGAGTTTAAACTCAGACAACAGAAGCGGGTCTGTCCTTTAGCGAGTCTCTCTCAACTTGACCCGGCCGTCATCATAGCCAAGGTCATTATGGCATATTTAATCAGTGCGACACGATAACAAAATATTAAACATGTCCGCCAATCAGCTAATCAAGTAATGATGCTGAGAGCTTTGAGGAAGGTCAGTGGAGTCGAGTCGAGTTAGCCTCAGGAAAGCTAATTAGCAGGACATATTTTAAGGATTCAATCAAGTTAATGTACGACGTGAAATCTTAAAGTCCCCCTGTGGTGAAAATCCAGCTTTTAATGTTGTTTACGTGTGTATGTGGCGTGTTTAATACGCTTTAAAACAAAAGACAGTCTCAAAAACAAGGTTTGAAATCGCTGGTGTTTCTGACGTCACAGACGACCTTGTAACCAATCAGATCAACGTGTGATCGTCAACCAGTGAATGTCTGAGCTGAGCGGGTCTCATTTGCATATTCATAGAACCCTGCATTCTAAATGGGGCGTGTCGAGCTACATTCAAGATATTTTAAGGCATAAAGACATGTTTTCAAGAGAGAAATCTCTTAAATATATCATTTTGGTGATCAAAGATTAGTTTTAAAGGATAAAATGAAACTTTTTATTTAAACATAACGCTTGTAATATGGGGGTTTCATTTTGGGAACCATTTGGGTTCTTTGACAAAACCTTTAAAGAACCTTCAATTCATAATGCAACCATAAATGCCAATGAACAGTCCCTCCAGGATTTCACGATTTTTTTGTGTGATTTTTGCGATCAAAATGACTGATTTTGTGGTGGTAATTCCCAAAAATTTGTGAAAAAATTTGCGATTTTATTTATATATAACATTTACCATAATAGTATAAAGAACTTTTATTTATGATATTTCTAAAAATCATTTTGCTCCATTGCATACTAAATAAACGTTGAACTGAAAGCTCCAGTTCTCCTCTAAATCAGTGACTCCTGAAACGCCTCCATTGTATCTCGAGTTTCTCCCGGAACGAACACGCCTCAATATTCCTCATTATAATAATTAATGCGCAGAATAAAGGGGCGGGGCCTGGTTGAGTTAGTTAGTAGTGTGTTAAACTGGCGGTTTTGGAAAGGGGCGGGACATTTCCCAAACACACTCGAAGCGCTCGACCAATCACGACACACCGCTCCAGCCGACCAATCAGAGCACAGTGTGCTTTCAGGAGGAGGGGCTTCATAGAGACAGGAAGTAAACAGAGAGTTACTGACAGACTGGGAAGAGAGGAGCCGCAACAATGGAGAATATGAGGAGAATAATCAACATTCAAGCAGGAAAACATTAATATGAGCTCTTTAAAACATTCGAGTGTCTCTGGAACAGCTTTACGGCGCAGCAGTTCATGTGTGTGACATTTATCCTGATTATTCACCGTTATGACGCCTCGTCAAGCGTCCAGGAAAGCTGCCAATCTCACCACGACACTTTTTTTATGTGTGGTTTTGTTTCTTTGTTGTCTTGTTTTGCTGAACAAAGAATAATGTGTGTAATCGCGTGTAAGTCTTTGTGTGTGAGTTTTACATGAAAGTCTTCGGATCGCGCTGATCCTGTCACGGTAACTTGGGAGTATTATCTTAATAACGTCTCAGGATTATTGTAGCTTAATCTCATAAAAGAAAATGCCATTACAGTCGCTGCTGGATCCGAAAGAAGATTGCGTTTTTATTTCCAATATCAGTCATAGCGTATTTGAGGCTATTCTCAGTTGAATGGACTTCATGATTGCACATTAGTCTCTGTTTTTTTTTTGCTGTTTTGTATTAGTAGTTTTTATTGGCTTGTTTTATGGCAGTTAAACCCCATCATTTCTTTTTCTGTCCGCCCATATCTCTATTGTTGACTCGCTCTATAGAGCGACATTGTTTGTTTTTGCCACAATGACATGATCTGATTTCAGTCCAACATTTAGTTTCTCCCCAGATACCAATTATACCAGAACCTTCAAACCCCTCGTGCTGAAAACACCAGTCTTTAACACAAGATGACTGAGTGTGTGTGTGTGTGTGTGTGTGTGTGTGTGTGTGTGTGTGTGTGTGTGTGTGTGTGTGTGCGTGCTTGCGTGAGAGGAGAGAGAGAAAAAAGTGTGTGTGTGTGTGTGTGTAACTCAGCTTATACAGTAAGTACAGTATGTAAACAGGGTGCACATATTTTTTGTTAAGGCAAATAATATAATATGACTTGTCCTAAACTCATAATCAAGCATATATGCACTATATTCAGTAAATTGCTAAAATGAGGAGCTTACTGACATTAATAATGCAACATTTCCTTACAAGCTGCAACAGACAGACAGATAGATAATGGATGGACGGTTAGATAGATAGATGATGGATGGATGATGAATTCATGAATGGATGATGAATGAACGGATGGATGGATGATGATAGATGGATGGATGATGACTTGATAAATGAATAATGGATGGATGATGGATTGATGAATGGATGGATGGATGGATGGATTGGATTGATGGATGGATGAATGGATGGATTGATGGAGGAATGGATGATGGATGGATTCATGAATGGATGGATGGATGAATGGATGGATGGAATGGATTGATGAATTGATGGATGGATGAACGGATGGATGGTTGATGGATGATGATAGATGGATGGATGATGACTTGATAGATGAATAATGGATGGATGGATGGATGATGAATTGATGGATGGATGGAATGGATGATGCATGGATGATGTATTGATGGATGGATGATGGATTGATGAAGGAATGGATGGATGGATGGATGATGGATGGATGGATGGATTCATGAATGGATGGATGAATCAACGGATGGATGATGGATGATGAATTGATGGATGGATGATGGATGGATGGATTCATAAATGGATGGATGGATGAATGGATGATGATAGATGGATGGATGGATGATGGATGGATGGATGATGACTTGATAGATTAATAATGGATGGATGGATGATGGATGGATGATGTATTGATGGATAGATGGTGGATGGATTCATGAATGGATGGATGGATGATAGATGGATGGTGGATTGATGGATAATGAATAGATAGATAGATAGATAGATAGATAGATAGATAGATAGATAGATAGATAGATAGATAGATAGATAGATAGATAGATAGATAGATAGATAGATAGATAGTCTAGCTGTATCAGTGGGAGGAGATGAAGCACGACACCAGAGAAACAGTCGAAGCTCCCTCTACCGGGGAACTAATCTACAATCTCTCTCTCTCTCTCTCTCTCTCTCTCTCTCTCTCTCTCTCTCTCTCTCTCTCTCTCTCTCTCTCTCTCTCTCTCTCTCTCTCTCTCTCTCTCTCTCTCTCTCTCTCTCTCTCTCTCTCTCTCTCTCTCTCACACACACACACACACACACACACACACTCTCACGCGCCGCGCGTCTCCGGGAGAGCCGGAGAAACAGTTCCACAAGAGCCTGAAACAACCGAGAGCCTTTCCCAGAACGAGTTCAGCCCGCGGGCGCCCGGGCTCACGGAACACACACCTCCAGGACCGGGCTCACGGAACACACACCTCCAGGACCGGGCTCACGGAACACACACCTCCAGGACCGGGCTCACGGAACACACACCGACACGATGGACAAACTTTTGGCGTGCGTCTTCGCGGCGGTCGGGGTGTTGGTGTCCGCGCGAGCTCAGGTGTTTAAAGGTAAGACTCGTGGTTTACCTCAGATTCAGGAGTGGAGCTTCGCTCGTGTGTGTGTGTGTGTGTGTGTGTGTGTGTAAACTTGGTGTTGCTGAGAGCGCGAGCGTGTATCGAGGATTATGTGCGTTTGTTTCTGGAGAGGCGCGTAAAGTTTGATGAGCACCGGCGGAATGCTAATGACAGACTCCGTGTTCTGGGTTAGAAACCTCGGATCCTGAGAGAGTCCGAGTCGCGGTGTGTGATGTTCGGAACGCTGGGTTGTTTCAACCCAATTTTAGGTCAAATGTGGACAAACCCAAACGTTGGGTTAAAATACATATACATATATATATTAAAAATTAACCCAACGGATGGGTTTGTTCATATTTGACCCAAAGTTGGGTTGAAACACCCCGGACTCAAGTGTGTCCAGATTTCCAAAATGATTGTGCAGCCATATTAAAAAAAAAATTTCTTCAGAATATACAACATCAAAAACTTGAATAAATCTCCAGTTTGGAGAGACAAACACTGTTTCTGTGGGAGTCTGACCTGATGATTTGTAATGCGTGACTCTTTATGGATTTCTGTCTAATGAAACACATTAGTTCATTCGATTGATTCATTAATGGATGTGAGGTGTCTCTCTGGATCTGACTCTGTGCTCCACTGATCATCCTGTTTATGCAAAGTTTTTACACGCTTTTATGAGGCGTTTGGTCTGAGATGTGACCTGTCAATCAAAGCTTAATCATCATGATGCACATTGCACACAGTTGCATGTGTGTGAAGGAAACGCGTGTGTATTGCGATGGTGGCAAACGGACTGTTTTAAGCTCAGAGTCATCGGGTGAAGTGTAACTCAGATGTGTGTGTGTGTGTGTGTGGAGCCCGAGGGAAACACTGGAACAGGGCTCGCTTTATCTGAACTATAGTACATTTGCCCGTGTAATAGGGCGCATTAGTGACGTTTAAATCGATATTTGAGTGAATGTCTAGATAATGGTGTGTCAGTTTGTATTTACGGAATAAGTTGCTCTTTATATTTAAATCGCATCACTTTTGCATGAGATTTGCTTTTTTCCATCACAGATTCAGTGTTTTTCACGCAGTTTGAAGCCCAACACATGTGATTGCTTCAGGTTTATAACCGATGTGTTTAGGAGGACTGAATGCTGTATGTAGAGGTGTGTTGCAGTTCCTCTGTTGGCCTGTAGGAGGCAGCATGGCTCACCTATAGCGACGGTATATGCATATACTGATGTACATCAATTCACATCACAGCTGTGCTGCGCTTCATCGGACCCTCAACGATGGCTTTGCCTGAAACACACACTTTGACTGTGGTAAAACACTGTAACGTGCATCCCTGAGCTGCTTATGCTTTATAAAACCATAAATAGCCAGCTTTATATTCATTAATATGCTGTTTTCCGACCCGGATTTTGGTGCACCACATGTGTGTTGATATCAGATGGTACTTTCTTTGATATACTAATTAATGTATATGTGCAAATCTGATGATTCCTATACAATATTACTAGCAAACAGGGAACGTTCCCAATATGTTATGAACAAGTCGAGTTACCTATGATAATGTTGTTCTCAAAACATTTAATGTTTTTTAATTTTTACCGTCAGAAGTAACATTACTATATTTTTTTTGCAAAATTGAATGTTCCCCTAATGTTTGTATAACCAAGAAAAAATTTCTCAGAGAACATTCAGAAAAAAAAAACATTAAAGTCCCCCTGTATCCGTTAAAACTAATCTTTGATCACCAAAATGACATATTCAAGAGTTTTCTCTCGTCTTTATGCCTTAAAATATCGTAAATGTAACTCGACACCCTCGCCTCATTTAGTATGCACGGTTCTATGAATATGCAAATGAGCTCCACCTCCACGCACTCACTCACTCACTCAGAGATCCATTGGTTGACGATCACACGTTGATCTGATTGGTTACAAGGTCATTTGTGACGTCAGAAACACACCGTGTTTTTGAGGCTGTCTTTTGTTTTAAGGTCCACTGTCCACTTATCAACTTACACACGGTGTGTGTTAAAAACACACCACATACACACACAAACAACATTAAAAGCTGGATTTTCACCATGATTATCTAGGAAAACTAATGTTTTATTAGTGGTTTGACAGGCTGTGTGTGTGTGCTCTTTAGCATCCGTGTGATTTATAAGCATCTCTCGTCTCCACACACACACACACACACACACTCACAGAGCTCCAGCTATCATCGATTAGAACGGGCTAATCCGTATGAATATAACACGCGTTAGGTCTTCCAATAGTGTGATGATTGATGGCGTTGTGTGCAGGAGTCCGTCTGACTGACACACACTGCTGCTTTAATTCACCAGAAGACTCGCTGGAGTGTGTGTGTGTGTGTGTGTGTGTGTGTGTGTGTGTGTGTGAGGCGTCACTCAGAGTCTGATTACCGGCCGGCACGTCAAAGCTTCAAACCGCACGTCAGAAGTTCTGCTTAAAACCCCAAAGTAGCCCGTGTCTTATTTTCCTTTCAGTGTTAAAGTTTCACACGTAGAGTGAGTCATTCTGAGTCTGCATGTCAAGCCCTTTATTCAACAACTTTCTCCTAAAATCAACTCTAATTTTCTTAAAAATGGACATAAAGTCGTGATGAAGCGACAGCATCAGATCGGGTCCTCTGTGTTGTGACGTATATCTGAGCGCAACATGTTTTCAAAGAAGAAAAAGTGGGGCGGGACTTGTTTGTATGCGTTGGTCGTTGATTGGATGTTGAGATGTGGGCGTGGCTCTTATGCATGTATGCAGATAAAGGGGCGGAGTAAGCTTGTAATTCATCACAAAGATCGTAATTTCAATTCAAACACACATTTAGTCGTATTCCTATGGATAACAATATGTATTATAGCACTATGAGAGCAGTTGAAGTGTAGAGATATGAAACATGATGTCGATCAAAATAGACTAAATCACCTTTTAAAAGTAACTTTTTGCTTCAAATAAAGATTGTATGGATTACAACGTTACACCAGTAGATGGAGACAAGTGACCGTCAAACATGAGTCATTGAATCATTCGCTCAACCTTTCTTGTGGAAAACCTGCTTGATCATGTGACTCTCATCTCCACTGTGATTGGTGGTTATCAGTGTATTCGATTTGTACAAAACAGAACATTAGTACTTCAATAGGTCGGTAAATTAACATTATATCAGATAATGAAAAACGTTGTAAATTTAAGAAATGTAAATTAAAATGTTGCCACTGTACGGTACATTTCTGCTGCCGTTTTTTATTTACCGATTTTCTTTTTTTAACAGTAAGTCCAAAACGTTTGTAGTTGTTAGATGATCCTGAATAATTCTGAATGCTGTGCGTTCATCGAGCGTTTGTGTACGTTGCGTGTTTCTGGTTTGATTGATTCATTTAAGTTCATTGAAATAAAAAAATGTTGTTAATAGATGAAGGAGATCGGTTTAATAAATAAAAACTTGCCACATTAATCATCTACGCTGATTTGATAAAAGATGAGAACAAATGATGAATATGATATTTTACAGTGTACAGGTGGAGTGTGTTTGAGAGAACGGCGTGTCTCTGATGAGTGTGTCACGTCTGACAAAAACAACAGCAGGTCTTACTCACAGCGAAACAACACGAGTAAAAGTGCACTGTAAAAAATGCTGGGTTGTTTTAACCCAACTTTGGGTCAAATATGGACTAACCCAGCTGTTGGGTTAAATTTTTACATTACATTTTTAACCCAACATTTCGGGTTTGTCCATATTTGACCCAAAATTGGGTTAAAACAACCCAGCATTTTTTAGAGTGTGAGTTTAGTCTCTTTAGTGACTCCTGTCGTGAACAAACATCTGAATGATTTTTGGAAAATCTTCATAAATATCAGAGAAATATCAGAAAATGTGCTTCAGCATTTACGTGTGGTTTAAACGGTCGTAAAGGACGGAGAAGAGGTATATCTGAGAATACACTCTAAAAAATGCTGGGTTGTTTTAACCCAACTTTGGGTCAAATATGGGCTAACCCAGCCGTTGGGTTAAATTTTTACATTTCATTTTTAACCCAACATTTTGGGTTTGTCCATATTTGACCCAACATTGAGTTAAAACAACCCAGCATTTTTTAGAGTGTATAATCACTGTAATGAATTACTGTCCTCCCAACAGGTTTAATAACTTTATGACATAATGCGACAAAATGGATAAATTAAACAAATGTTTCAATTAAAGTGCAAAAGAAATATATCGAATCAGAATATTTTTAGTCAATGTCTAGAGCGTGATAGAATAGAATAGAATAGAATTCAATTTATTGTCATTGCATGTCACAAGTACAAGCAACGAAATGCAATTGCATCTATCCAGAAGTGCTTTAGCAAGAATATATTATACATGCTATGAACATTTTATTTGTAAAGGTTAATAAATATAAAAAAAGATTTAAAAAAAAGAAGTCCAGATTACAGTTTTTCTCGATTGTTCACACACATTTTCTGGTACTTGAGACACAATGACCACAACATGTAACTCATTGACCAACCCCCTGAACCAGTTCTGCTGAACTACAAGCACAATTCCTGCTTTACACTCAAATCGCAGCTCTAAAACACACTTTTTTCAAAACGCTACACACAATTCTCTGCTTTTGGCACAATTTTCATGCAGTTTCACGAGGAACACACTGCCATTCAGATATTCACACTGACTCGTCACATCGGCAAACACCCGTCACACAGTTTTACAATTAGCAATCAGAGCTTTAGCATAAAATACCAAAACCAAAGAGAGGATGCAGCATAGATATTTTTTATTTCTTTTTTTACTGTAACAGCATAAAAAATTCAGTTGTTTTGTATGTAGACCACTGTATGTGCAACTTTGTGTTGGTTGGGGTGTGGGATCTATCTCCCGTTGATTTTGTGGGAAAAATAAAATATATTTGTTACCGTGTATTTGTGTGTTCTGGGTATAAAAACAATATTCTCAAATATTTTACAACACACTTATGTATGTAATGTCTGTAGTAAGTGTAAGTCGTTATGATGAATGGAGAAGAAGTGTTTTCCATTGAGTACGTCAGTCTTCAACTGGTTCTTATAAATGTCTATTCATATGATGGTTTGTGTGTGTCATTTGAAGACAAAATACCATTTTGAGAATATATAACATTGTTTTGAATGTAAAGTTTCATTTTGCAGGAGAATTGAGGGGTTTTGCCGATTGTGTGTGTTTTTAGATTTGTGTGTAGAGTTCTGAGAGTATGTGGCATTCTTTCAGGAAATGTGTGTAAACAATCGAGAACAACTGTAAATAGTTGAAGTATTGTAAAACAGCTGGTTTGTTTACGTTGGTTACCGGGGCAACGGCTGGTTTGTTTACGTTGGTTACCAAGGCAACGGCTGCATTCTGATTCAAAAACTTACAAGGAATATTTTTTTTTCCCCAATTTTTGAAGAGCTTTGAAGTGTGTGTGTGTGTGTGTGTGTGTGTGTGTTCCTCTGGTGCTGATAGAGTGTGTGTGTGTGTGTGTGTGTGTGTGTGTGTTCCTCTGGTGCTGATAGAGTGTGTGTGTGTGTTCCTCTGGTGCTGATAGAGTGTGTAAAGCGCTGATGAAGAGCAGGATGTGTGTGTGCGCCGCTGGAGAGTGAAATGAAGTGTCTGTGAGCTGTGAGACGCAGACCTGCAGAGAAACACTAATAAACACACGCGGCGGTGATTAACGACGGCCAGAAGCGCTTCAGACGGAGGCCGCTCTCGTGTGTGTGGAGACATCGATGTGTTCCTCAAACCGACCGTCAAACACACACACACACACACACACACACAGGCGTGATGTTTCTGCTGGAAACAATGTTCACTTTTACACACTCGCTTATTAAGATTTACTGTCACTCAAACGAAAATTGTTACAATTTGAATTGTAACAAACCGGAATTCAAATTCATTTTCCTCTCATTAAAAGATTCCAAATTCAACTTCATCTGTTTTTTTCCTTTGTTCAGATGTTTCTCACACACACTCTTTATTGTGCTGTACGGTTTCTGTGTGTGTGTGTGTGTGTGTGTGTGTGTGTGTGCTGTAGTGTGATGTACACACTAATTGTTCTTGAGATGTGAGCGTGTGTGACAGCGCTGGACAAACAGACACACTAATTACATACAGACTTGTTTAAATGAAGAGGATAAAAGCTAATGAATCACACAGACGGAGAGATTGACTAATTGGTGTGTGTGTGTGTGTGTGTGTGTGAGAGAGAGAGAGAGAGAGAGAGAGAGACATTGGCTCTGTTCCAAACCCTAGTCTCTCTCTCTCTACATAGTCGGCATCCTAATTCCTAACTGATACGGAGTGAGTGATTTGAGATTCTCTACACACACACACACACACACACATGATGTTTAATGAATATAAGGAAAATAGCCTAATCTGAGAACTAAGACTTGATTTCAGAGATTGATTGCTTTGGTCTGGTTTTGTTTATGATGGACATGAAATGTTTAACTGTACTAAAGTTTATCTAAAACACAATTAGTATGCATGCAGGTCATATTTTCTGCTTTTCTACTGGAAAACAAGTGTTTTTCTGAGTGCATTGGATTGGATGCTGGTCCAGAAGGCCTGTGCTCACTGTGTTTGGATCAGATCCATGTGTGTGTGTGTGTGTGTGTGTGTGTACAAAGACAAATGATACAGCAGAGGAGTATTTTAGGGAGACAAACCGAGAGAGTGAAACAGATGTAAGTACAAGCGCGAGGGATTTCTATAGCGATAGATTAAGCCGCGCTTGAGTAATTTCCCATCACCGTATTAAAAGCTGAGAAAAACAACAACTTGTTATGCAGCGGATTGTGTTTACACGAGTTAACATTCAGAGGAGCAAGAAGGTCCAGACACTCCAGAAAATCCTGCTAATTAATGCTCCGAGGGTCTGCGTTATTCCCTCTAATGATGAGCGCGAGGTGAGGATGGATGGATGGATGGATAGATCTGGGAAAACTCAGTCTGTTATTTACCGTCTCTGTGACCCGAAGAAGCGACTCGGTTTTGAAGGAAAGTGCGAAAGTCTCCGTGTTTATTTCTGCTCGCCAGTTCTCAGTGCCAGCGTGTTAATGAGCGAAGGTTGCCAGATAATTGAAATTATGGACGTTTTACAAGTTACAGTTTTTTCACAAGCTCTTTAAAATCAACACTAGTCTGCAGTTCCTCCACTGGCCACTAGAGGCCGGCTGCAGAAGAGAGTCAGTCCCATAGACCCGCATGTTAAAATGGCCAACTTTACAGCACAAATAAACATGTTTATAGTCTGGAGCAAAAAGAGTTTTTGGTCTTTGTAGTTAATTTTGCCCTTCATGACGACTGTGAGATGGGTGATTTATTTTATAACTCATCCGTTTTAATGATATTAATCCTTAAAGTTCTGCATAATTAAGGGCGTGGCCACTTGAGTGACAGGATGTCACTGCTAGCCGTTTGTGTGCGGTGTGTTAGCGGCCAAGTTTCTCCATTTTGTATATATTGCAGTTCTGACTGTATATTGACTTTGTTGGTTAGAATAAAAAAAATAAAAATAAAAAAAAACTTTAACGTAAAATCGAAAAAAAAAAAAAAAGTGTTGGCGGCCAAGATGGTGACAGGTGGCTCCGCCCACTTTGGGCGTCACACATATTTTTTTTTAGTCTATGGTGCTTTCACACAATTTCTGAAACCTGACACTCAAACACCAGAAAAACCATATACTAATTCTTCCACTAATTCTAGATCTTTTTGCAAACCACACACACAATTCTTTGTAACACACAAATATCTAACAGGATTTTTCATCTCTTTTCTATTCAAAGAATCAAGTAATGATGCTGAAAATTCCACTTTGATCATAGAAATAAATGACATTGTAAAATATTTTCAAATATAAAACAACTGTTTTACATTGTAATACTATTTTAAAACTATATACAGCCTTGGTGAGCAGAAATGCTTTCTATTTTATTATAGTTTGCATGAGTTTACAATGCAGTTTTTTGTGATATTTTGAATGTAGTGCTTCATTTTGCAAGAGATTTGAGGCATTTTGCATTTTGCGTGCAATTCTTTGATTTGTGTGTAACATTTTGGGACAAAAAGAGATAAATCTTTGAATGAAAAAAAAAACCCCTAATAAATCTATTTGCACTAATAACACAACATAGTTCCTCTCGGCACCTTCAGGACAAAAAAGTCCTCTTTGAAACCCGTCAAAGCTGTAATTAAAAGTTTTGGAAATGTGTGTAAGCAGATGAAAAACACGGTACGAGAAAGGAGAAGCGAGGCTTGCTGAAGTCCTGTAGATACAGGAGAACGCAGAAGCGGAGTTTGGCAGCGATGGCGTTCGCAGCTCGACCTCCAGTGGGCGAACGAGTGTTCCATCTCGCTTTCGTTCGTTCGTCTGATCGTTTAGCGTTCACCGTCTCGCCTCTGAGATGATACTGATTCAGCTCGACTGCAACACCTTCCAACACACACCGCACATCACGACCTGCTCCAGACAACTGAGCGAGGGAATGACACAATTCTATTGTGATACTTTCATTTTTTGAGGATTAACAAGCCAAAATGAGAACACGAAAACACGAATCCCTCCCAAAGGCTTAACCCCGCGGCTCTTTACATCGACGGATAGACAAGAACAGAAAAACAAAACCACAGGAGTGAACAAACGTGACCAAAAATGTATTTAGTGGGCGGGTCTATGCTAATCAATCAGCAGTCGTGGGCGGGACTACACTAATCAATCAGCAGTCATGGGTGGGGTCTATGCTAATCAGTCAACAGTTGTGGGTGGGGTCTATGCTAATCAACCAGCACTCGTGGGCAGGACTATGCTAATCAGTCAGCAGTCATGGGTGGGGTCTATGCTAATCAATCAGCACTCGTGGGCAGGACTACACTAATCAATCAGCAGTCATGGGCGGGTCTATGCTAATCAACCAGCACTCGTGGGCAGGACTACACTAATCAATCAGCAGTCGTGGGCAGGACTACACTAATCAATCAGCAGTCATGGGCGGGGTCTATGCTAATCAATCAGCACTCGTGGGCAGGACTATGCTAATCAAACAGCAGTCATGGGTGGGGTCTATGCTAATCAATCAGCACTCGTGGGCAGGACTACACTAATCAATCAGCAGTCATGGGCGGGTCTATGCTAATCAACCAGCACTCGTGGGCAGGACTATGCTAATCAATCAGCAGTCGTGGGTGGTGTCTATGCTAATCAATCAGCACTCGTGGGCAGGACTATGCTAATCAAACAGCAGTCATGGGCGGGTCTATGCTAATCAATCAGCACTCGTGGGTGGCATCTATGCTAATCAATCAGTAGTTGTGGGCGGGTCTATGCTAATAAACCAGCACTCGTGGGTGGGACTATGCTAATCAATCAGCAGTCATGGGTGGGGTCTATGCTAATCAACCAGCAGTTGTGGGTGGGGTCTATGCTAATCAATCAGCAGTCATGGCATGGGTGGGGTCTATGCTAATCAACTAACAGTTGTGGGCGGGTCTATGCTAATCAATCAGCAGTCATGGGCGGGTCTATGCTAATCAACCAGCAGTCGTGGGTGGGGTCTATGCTAATCAGTCAGCAGTCATGGGCGGGTCTATGCTAATCAACCAGCAGTCGTGGGTGGGGTCTATGCTAATCAGTCAGCAGTCATGGGCGGGTCTATGCTAATCAATCAGCAGTCGTGGGCGGGTCTATGCTAATCAGTCAGCAGTCATGGGCGGGTCTATGCTAATCAACCAGCAGTCGTGGGTGGGGTCTATTCTAATCAGTCAGCAGTCATGGGCGGGTCTATGCTAATCAATCAGCAGTCGTGGGCGGGTCTATGCTAATCAATCAGCAGTCATGGGCGGGTCTATGCTAATCAACCAGCAGTCGTGGGTGGGGTCTATGCTAATCAGTCAGCAGTCATGGGCGGGTCTATGCTAATCAACCAGCAGTCGTGGGTAGGGTCTATGCTAATCAATCAGCAGTCGTGGGCGGGTCTATGCTAATCAACCAGCAGTCGTGGGTAGGGTCTATGCTAATCAATCAGCAGTCCTAGGCGGGTCTATGCTAATCAACCAGCAGTCGTGGGTGGGGTCTATGCTAATCAATCAGCAGTCATGGCATGGGTGGGTCTATGCTAATCAACTAACAGTTGTGGGCGGGTCTATGCTAATCAATCAGCAGTCATGGGCGGGTCTATGCTAATCAACCAGCAGTCGTGGGTGGGGTCTATGCTAATCAATCAGCAGTCATGGCATGGGTGGGTCTATGCTAATCAACTAACAGTTGTGGGCGGGTCTATGCTAATCAATCAGCAGTCATGGGCGGGTCTATGCTAATCAACCAGCAGTCGTGGGCGGGTCTATTAATTACTACATCTAATGTCATGTACATGTGAGCAGTTTGCTTCCGCTCCAGTAAATGTATCTTGTTTTAAGAATGTTTATATATTAATATATAGATATTTGTGCTGGAAAACGAGACAGAAGACAGACAGACGAAATATAAAAAAACTTTTCTCGATGTTAATAACTGTGTCATCAGTCTGTGAAAAGGGTCGATGAATAGATTTTTTGATTGCATTTTTCTAATGTGCTTGAGTTCGTGATGGAAGAGCACAATGAATGTGCCAGAGTGTGTCCTTGTGTGTGTGTGTGTGTGTGTGTGTCGTCCTCGTCTCGTTGCGTTCGTGTTACAGGTGTGACACAAACCCCATATGAAAATATATCCAGAGGCTAAATTCACCATTACTGTCACCGTGCGTCTGTGTTTGGCACATTAACATTTCTCTCCTGGTTATTAATGCATTAGAGCCGTCGAGTAGGTCACATTAACATTAGTACTGTCATTATGTGTGTGTGTGTGTGTGTGTGTGTGTGTGTGTGTGTGGACTAGAGGGGATTCGATCATTACTGTACGCTTGGAATCAGGTCAGCGGTTTAGAGTTTGTGTTTTTACTCAATATAAGTAGACTAGATCCATTGAGTAGATCATAAATAATAAACAAACATGCAGGGAATTAGATGTTGTATTGAATGTAAACAAAAAGCACACACAGTAAATGCACATAATTACAGTAATTACTGTAAATGAGAGGAAACATCACAATCTGCGCTGTGCTCACTGACATTAGTATATGCACATTATATATGACACCAGAATATTTGTGATTCATGGCTCTTCATAGCTTTTCTTTTTCTTCAGGTTTTCTTTGGAGATTAAAATAGTCCAGATGTTTCATTTTATGTGCATAAAAACGCCTTTTGCAATGCAATCTTGATTTTCCAGAATGTGCCAGAATCATATATTGATACATTTAAAATCACAACACAAGTTTGTTACCTTATTTATTTAAACCAGGGAGTAAACAAAGTGTAAGGATGTAGATTTGTTTTTGTTCAAAAAGCAGAACTGTAAAATAATTTAATAAAATTATTTAAAAATGTATGTATTAATGTTTTTCACACACAGTACCTGTCAAAAGTTTGGAAGCATAAAAAAATATGGCAGAAGAATCCTGAAAGAGTCTCTTCTGCTCAACAAAGCTGTGTTTATTTGGTTTATTAATACAGTAAAAAATAGTGAAATATTATTGTAATGTAAATCATCTGTTTTCAATGTGAATATACAGTAAAGTGTAATTTATTCCTGTGATCAAATCTGAATTTATCATCATTACTCCAGTCTTCAGAGTCACATGACCCTTAACATTTATGATTATTATCAGTGTTGAAAACAGTTTCATATTTTTGTGGAAACTGTGACACCATTCAAACATTAGTAAAAAGATTAAAAAAGGGTGTAATTAATCATTTTATTAAAGGACACATTAACATGATCAAAAGTGACAGTAAATACATTTTAATGTTACAAATTATTCTATTACAAATAAATGCTGTTCTTTTGAACGTATTATTCAAAGAATCAAGTAATGATGCTGCAAATTCAGCTTAGATCACATACATATACTATATTTTACAATATATTCACAGAAAAACAGCTGGTTTACATTGTAATAATATTTTACAATTTTGATCAAATAAATGCAGCCCTGGTGAGCAGAAGTGTGTGTGTGTGTGTGTGTGAGTGTGTGAGTGAGAGAGATGTATTGCCCTGTTCTAACTGTGTGTTTTGTGTGATGATGCTGAGGGACAGAAGAGTTGCTGATACTCTGTGAATGAGAATGTATTGTGTGTGAGTGTGTGTGTGTGTGTGTGTGTGTGTGTGAGTGTATGTAGAGTCACGCTGCTGCTCTGTGGACAAACGCTGTGAGCCGACAGTGAATGACCTCTTTATCAGGCAAACCTGCCTGGAATCCATTAAGCGCGACGAGCGAGAGCAACTGCCGTTCAGCATCTCAATCACCGTCTCACCACTCTGTGCTCGGCTCCTTCTGTCTGACATCATCTCTGTGCTCGGCTCCTTCTGTGTGACGTCGTCTCTGTGCTCGGCTCCTTCTGTCTGACGTCATCTTTGTGCTCGGCTCCTTCTGTCTGACGTCATCTTTGTGCTCGGCTCCTTCTGTCTGACGTCATCTTTGTGCTCGGCTCCTTCTGTCTGACGTCATCTCTGTGCTCGGCTCCATCTGTCTGACGTCATCTCTGTGCTCGGCTCCTTCTGCCTGACGTCATCTCTGTGCTCGGCTCCATCTGCCTGACGACATCTCTGTGCTCGGCTCCTTCTGTCTGACGTCATCTCTGTGCTCGGCTCCTTCTGTGTGACGTCGTCTCTGTGCTCGGCTCCTTCTGTCTGACGTCATCTTTGTGCTCGGCTCCTTCTGTCTTACGTCATCTCTGTGCTCGGCTCCTTCTGTGTGACGTCGTCTCTGTGCTCGGCTCCTTCTGTCTGACGTCATCTCTGTGCTCGGCTCCTTCTGTCTGACGTCATCTCTGTGCTCGGCTCCTTCTGTCTGACGTCATCTCTGTGCTCGGCTCCTTCTGTGTGACGTCGTCTCTGTGCTCGGCTCCTTCTGTCTGACGTCATCTTTGTGCTCGGCTCCTTCTGCCTGACGTCATCTCTGTGCTCGGCTCCTTCTGTCTGACGTCATCTCTGTGCTCGGCTCCTTCTGTGTGACGTCGTCTCTGTGCTCGGCTCCTTCTGTCTGACGTCATCTTTGTGCTCGGCTCCTTCTGTCTGACGTCATCTCTGTGCTCGGCTCCATCTGTCTGACGTCATCTCTGTGCTCGGCTCCTTCTGCCTTACGTCATCTCTGTGCTCGGCTCCATCTGCCTGACGACATCTCTGTGCTCGGCTCCTTCTGTCTGACGTCATCTCTGTGCTCGGCTCCTATCTGACGTCATCTCTGTGCTCGGCTCCTTCTGTCTGACGTCATCTCTGTGCTCGGCTCCTGTCTGACGTCATCTCTGTGCTCGGCTCCTTCTCTCTGACGTCATCTCTGTGCTCGGCTCCATCTGTCTGACGTCATCTCTGTGCTCGGCTCCATCTGTCTGACGTCATCTCCGTGCTCGGCTCCTTCTGTCTGACGTCATCTCTGTGCTCGGCTCCTTCTGTCTGATGTCATCTCTGTGCTCGGCTCTATCTGCCTGACGTCATCTCTGTGCTCGGCTCCTTCTGCCTGACGTCATCTCTGTGCTCGGCTCCATCTGCCTGACGACATCTCTGTGCTCGGCTCCTTCTGTCTGACGTCATCTCTGTGCTCGGCTCCTGTCTGACGTCATCTCTGTGCTCGGCTCCTTCTGTCTGACGTCATCTCTGTGCTCGGCTCCTTCTGTCTGACGTCATCTCTGTGCTCGGCTCCATCTGTCTGACGTCATCTCTGTGCTCGGCTCCTTCTGTCTGACCTCATCTCTGTGCTCGGCTCCTTCTGTCTGACGTCATCTCTGTGCTCGGCTCCTTCTCTCTGACGTCATCTCTGTGCTCGGCTCCTTCTGTCTGACGTCATCTCTGTGCTCGGCTCCTTCTGTCTGATGTCATCTCTGTGCTCGGCTCCTTCTGTCTGACGTCATCTCTGTGCTCGGCTCCATCTGCCTGACGTCATCTCTGTGCTCGGCTCCATCTGTCTGACGTCATCTCTGTGCTCGGCTCCTTCTGTCTGACGTCATCTCTGTGCTCGGCTCCTTCTGCCTGACGTCATCTCTGTGCCAGCATTAATTCAATCTCTAACAGATTCAATAAAAGTAGTTATTACTCCACCACATGCGTGACATCATTGACCAACGTGGTTGAACGACTCATTTGAGACAATATGGTTTCCGGAAACGACTATTTTAGTTAAACAGTGAGTTACGACTTTGTACGAGAATTGCATCCCTGTATTGTGTGTAACTCATTACAAGTAACATCAATACTTTTTCAATTAACTAGTAAAGTAACTATTTACTTTTTCAAATTACAACAAAAAATCTAAGTTACTTTTCCGTCGTTGTAAAGGAAATACACCCCTGTTTAGTTCTGTCTCTATGAAGCCCCTCCTCCTGGAAAGCAGCCCTAATATTAAGTCTTGTTTTACGAAGAATCAATCAAAACAAAGTGAGTTTGTGCAATATTTTGCATCTCAAGCTCACATATCTTGGTTTAAGAAAGTAAGAAGAAACACATATTTTTTTGCAGTGAAATGAACACTGTATTTACTGTGAAGAGATATTCTCTCTTTAATAAACACACACGTGCTTCTCAGGATCACAGCTGGACTAAAACAATAAGAAACCAGAGAACTGATGCAGCTTTGAGTCGTTTACTAGCCTGTAATCAGCGGGAGAAATTACAGGGCAGAAACACACTGAAAGCTCGACGCGTGCCGAGATAAACACCGGAAGCATTAATAATAAGAGCTGGTGTACTACAGATCTCTGATACTCAGAGGAAACATGTGCTCACTATCACACTGAGTTCTGTCAGGACCTCCATCGTCAAATACGATTAACAATTCAGTTTGGATTGGAGGTCTGGTTCAGTTCTGCGCAGCCTAGCATGGATAGGAGTGAACAGAACCAACATTAATGTATGCAGATATCATTGATTGATAAAGATTTTAAAGTACAACATAATTAGAGAGTTTAGTCTGATTCAAGGGGAATCCCAATGCTAAATCCTGCCGGACACAGGTGGAGCTGGGGAGGGAGGAGGGTGACCTGAGAGCGTTTCTGCTGGTTAGCGAAGCAATAAAGAACTGTTAACTAACAGATATGAGATTAAAATAATATCAGATTAATCTAATTTTAAATTAACATGAAAAACAGAGATGAATATGTTGGCATATCAACACTTTAAAGAGAATTTTTTCGGCCAAAATTCTGAAATCTTTGGAAGACATCGCTGAACGTTTATTTGACCATAGCAACATTAAATATCTTACTTGTGTTAATTTTTCATCGCTGTTTTTTTGTTTTTTTAAAAGTAGACAAACCTGATTTTATTTTAATCTTATATCTGTTATAATGCTGATCTATCGACTCTCTGGGTTTAAACCGGGGCATGTTGTCACAATGAGCCCCTATTAGAACTAGAATATTCTATTCTGAATTCTATTTGGAATTAAAGACTGAGAATCAATTTACAGAAATCATTCATTATTATCATGTTTTGAACTATGTTGTATACCAAACTCAAAAATTATTTAACTATTTAAAAAAAAAATCCATTGTTTTATATAAAAAAGTTAATAATTGTATTTTATTGAGAACATATTTTAGTTTGTCTTGTATATTTTTTTTTTTGCATTACATCAGATTTTAATATGCCATTTGGTCATGAACCCCGCCTATGGGGCATGTTGTCACATTACACTTCCATTCTTTTTGGAGGGAAATCAAGAAAAAAGTATACACTGTATTATTTAAACAAAACCACATCCTCTGTCTCTCTCTCTCTCTCATTTATTCTTTTATCTGTCCGGTTCATCTCAGCATCACCTTCACAACAAGCTTGCCTCTCTTCTCCTCACTTCAACCTTGTGCGTTAGGCCTTTTATTATAATAAATAAACGTCCAGCCGCATAAATACTGCATGGTATGAAGATGCCGTTTGCGGTGTGTGTGTGTGTGTGTGTTTGTGTGTGTGTGTGTGGTGACGGCTGGGGCTTTTATGCATTCATGTGCCCATGATCTATCTGAACGTACGCTCATAAACCAGCGCTGTGGTGATTTCTGCTGAGCGAGGCAGAACGGCTAATCTGCAGCGTGTAGCGCCTTCGCTAGCGCCCTATTTCCTGCTAGCGCATTCCATATATAACGCTGTTTTCGGATGCACAAAAGGATGGGCCGACAGGGATGGGGACGTTTATTTCTCATAAAGATAAAGCACTTTATCTTGTGCTATGGCCTATTTCTTTACACACACACACACACACACCCAGAGGGAGCGTGCTGAGGAGAGATATCCCATTGTGTCATGCACATAAACTTCTGAAGTTCTTTTCTTCTTTCTCCACACATCTGTCTAAAAGGCTTTTTCAAACGCTTTTCACTTAACAAATGCAGTTTGTTCGTTAGAGTTTTGCTGCTTATGACCAACTTCTGGATGGGAAAGCAGAAAAAACGCTAGTGAAGATGCTTCGGGAGGCTTTTAATACGCAGATGTTTCTGCCCGAATGATGCTGGTTCTGGAACCGACTCAAGCTTCTAAACTCACAAATGTGCCGCTTTACTTTGGAGGAAACATGCAGAAGGGCAGCTTTGTGTTTTTCATTGGCCGTTTGTCAAATTTAGTTAAGTTAGGCACCCTGGCGACCGACCAGAACACCCTAGCAACACACTAACAGCCATTCAGAACACCTTAGCAACCGCATACTGTTGCAGCACCCAACCACACAGAAGACCCTAGCAACACACTGTTGCAGAATCCTGGCGACCACCCAAAACACCCTAGCAACACACTGACAGCCATTCAGAACACCTTAGCAACCGCATGCTGTTGCAGCACCCAACCACACAGAAGACCCTAGCAAAATACTGTTGCAGAACCCTGGCGACCACCCAGAACACCCTAGCAACACACTAACAGCCATTCAGAACACCTTAGCAACCGCATACTGTTGCAGCACCCAACCACACAGAAGACCCTAGCAAAATACTGTTGCAGAACCCTGGCCACCACCCAGAACACCCTAGCAACACACTAACAGCCATTCAGAACACTTTAGTGACAGCATACTGTAGCAGCGTGACAATAACCCAGAACACCCTAGCAACACACAAACACCCTAGAGACCACATACTGTAGCAGCCCCCAGGAAACCACCCAGAACAGCCTAGCAACACACTAACAACACAGTAACAACCAGAACATCTTAGTGACCGCATACTGTTGCAGCACCCTGGCAACCACACACAGAACACCCTAGCAACACACTAACAACCGTTCAGAAAACCTTAGTGTCCGCATGCTGTAATAGCACCCTGGCAACCATGCAAAAAACCCTAGCAACCACGCAGAACACCATAGCAACACACTAGCAACCATTCAGAACACCTTTGTGACCGCATACTGTTGCAGCACCCTGGCAACCACACACAGAACACCCTAGCAACACACTAACAGCCATTCAGAACACTTTAGTGACAGCATACTGTAGCAGCGTGACAATAACCCAGAACACCCTAGCAACACACAAACACCCTAGAGACCACGTACTGTAGCAGCCCCCAGGAAACCACCCAGAACAGCCTAGCAACACACTAACAACACAGTAACAACCAGAACATCTTAGTGACCGCATACTGTTGCAGCACCCTGGCAACCACACACAGAACACCCTAGCAACACACTAACAACCGTTCAGAAAACCTTAGTGTCCGCATGCTGTAATAGCACCCTGGCAACCATGCAAAAAACCCTAGCAACCACGCAGAACACCATAGCAACACACTAGCAACCATTCAGAACACCTTTGTGACCGCATACTGTTGCAGCACCCTGGCAACCACACACAGAACACCCTAGCAACACACTAACAACCATTCAGAAAACCTTAGTGTCCGCATACTGTAATAGCACCCTGGCAACCATGCAAAAAACCCTAGCAACCACGCAGAACACCATAGCAACACACTAACAACCATTCAGAACACCTTAGTGACCGCATACTGTTGCAGCAACCTGGCAACCACCCATAACACCCTAGCAACACACTAACAAACATTCAGAAAACCTTAGTGTCTGCATACTGTAATAGCACCCTGGCAACCACGCAAAAAACCCTAGCAACCACGCAGAACAACATAGCAACACACTAGCAACCATTCAGAACACCTTAGTGACTGCATACTGTTGCAGCAACCTGGCAACCACACACAGAACACCCTAGCAACACACTAACAACCATTCAGAAAACCTTAGTGTCCGCATACTGTAATAGCACCCTGGTAACCATGCAAAAAACCCTAGCAACCACGCAGAACACCATAGCAACACACTAGCAACCATTCAGAACACCTTTGTGACTGCATACTGTTGCAGCACCCTGGCAACCACACACAGAACACCCTAGCAACACACTATCAACCATTCAGAAAACCTTAGTGTCCGCATACTGTAATAGCACCCTGGCAACCACGCAAAAAACCCTAGCAACCACGCAGAACACCATAGCAACACACTAACAACCATTCAGAACACCTTAGTGACCGCATACTGTTGCAGCAACCTGGCAACCACACACAGAACACCCTAGCAACACACTAACAACCATTCAGAAAACCTTAGTGTCCGCATACTGTAATAGCACCCTGGTAACCATGCAAAAAACCCTAGCAACCACGCAGAACACCATAGCAACACACTAGCAACCATTCAGAACACCTTTGTGACTGCATACTGTTGCAGCACCCTGGCAACCACACACAGAACACCCTAGCAACACACTATCAACCATTCAGAAAACCTTAGTGTCCGCATACTGTAATAGCACCCTGGCAACCATGCAAAAAACCCTAGCAACCACGCAGAACACCATAGCAACACACTAACAACCATTCAGAACACCTTAGTGACCGCATACTGTTGCAGCAACCTGGCAACCACCCATAACACCCTAGCAACACACTAACAAACATTCAGAAAACCTTAGTGTCTGCATACTGTAATAGCACCCTGGCAACCACGCAAAAAACCCTAGCAACCACGCAGAACAACATAGCAACACACTAGCAACCATTCAGAACACCTTTGTGACCGCATACTGTTGCAGCACCCTGGCAACCACACACAGAACACCCTAGCAACACAGTAACAACCATTCAGAAAACCTTAGTGTCCGCATACTGTAATAGCACCCTGGCAACCATGCAAAAAACCCTAGCAACCACGCAGAACACCATAGCAACACACTAACAACCATTCAGAACACCTTAGTGACCGCATACTGTTGCAGCAACCTGGCAACCACCCATAACACCCTAGCAACACACTAACAAACATTCAGAAAACCTTAGTGTCTGCATACTGTAATAGCACCCTGGCAACCACGCAAAAAACCCTAGCAACCACGCAGAACAACATAGCAACACACTAGCAACCATTCAGAACACCTTAGTGACTGCATACTGTTGCAGCAACCTGGCAACCACACACAGAACACCCTAGCAACACACTAACAACCATTCAGAAAACCTTAGTGTCCGCATACTGTAATAGCACCCTGGTAACCATGCAAAAAACCCTAGCAACCACGCAGAACACCATAGCAACACACTAGCAACCATTCAGAACACCTTTGTGACTGCATACTGTTGCAGCACCCTGGCAACCACACACAGAACACCCTAGCAACACACTAACAACCATTCAGAAAATCTTAGTGTCCGCATACTGTAATAGCACCCTGGCAACCACGCAAAAAGCCCTAGCAACCACGCAGAACAACATAGCAACACACTAGCAACCATTCAGAACACCTTAGTGACTGCATACTGTTGCAGCAACCTGGCAACCACACACAGAACACCCTAGCAACACACTAACAACCATTCAGAAAACCTTAGTGTCCGCATACTGTAATAGCACCCTGGCAACCATGCAAAAAACCCTAGCAACCACGCAGAACACCAGCAACACAGTAGCAACCATTCAGAACACCTTTGTGACTGCATACTGTTGCAGCACCCTGGCAACCACACACAGAACACCCTAGCAACACACTAACAACCATTCAGAAAACCTTAGTGTCCCCATACTGTAATAGCACCCTGGCAACCACGCAAAAAACCCAAACAACCACGCAGAACACCATAGCAACACACTAGTAACCATTCAGGACACCTTAGTGACCGCATACTGTTGCAGCAACCTGGCAACCACCCATAACACCCTAGCAACACACTAACAGCCACCCAGTACACCCTAGAGTAGAACTGGAGTGATTATTAGACTCTTTTTTTTCCAGTCACAGCCAGGACTCTTTGGGACGCCGAAACGTTGCCAATTACAGTGTTTTATAGGACAGAACGAGTCTGTTATCTGTTCCAGGTGCAGTGAGACGTCTTTATGTTTCTTTATTGCTGCTCTCTATGATTTCTTTCATCTCTCAACCCTTATTACAGTAATTACAGTGCCGGCTCACAAAAACGTCAAACACTTCTGTCCTTCTAACGAAAACAGACCCAAAGTTCCCAAGCAGACTCACAATTCATTCAGTTTATGAGCTGAAACTCCACTCACATTCATCTATCGGTACTTCACCTTTCGTTTTCTTCTGCGAAACACCAAAGATGCTGTCGTCCATGAAATGAAAGCGGATAGTGACCATAAAGCATCATAATTTAGGCTTCTTCATAAATTGATACATTGAAACAAGCATTTTCTGTAAAGCTGCTAAATCAGTGTATTTTGAAGAAACTTGACCTGAAGTGGATAGTGACGAGTGCAATTATGATGTGAGAGTACTAAACATGTCTATTTGTAAAATATACAGTAGTCAACCGGGTCAAAAAGTTGTCCAAAGACAAGAACGGTTATTGTTCAAAACTCATGTAGAACTTTGATGAAAGGTTTTGGTCCACTTCAATAGTTGACGACTACTATAGATGAATCCTGCACTGCTCGCAAATCTTATTTTAATATGTTATACTTTTACTGGAGAAGCAAAACGACTAAAGATATTAAGTCTTGTTTAATGAAAAATGTATCAAAGATTTAAAGCAACAACGGATAATAGACTGCCGAAGTTACGACGTCACTCTGTAGGCCAAAACGCGGCAGTGAGTTAGCATTTAACACTTCCGGTTCCCTCGCTCTAAAGCCTATGGGTTTTATGAATGGGTTTCTGCTAAATCGCCTGAAATAAGGTCTGTGGTGAACAAAGCCTCTAAATATTTTCACGTTTTGATTTATGACATAAAACACAGTTATAAACTGCTTGTGTTTTCTAAAAACTTTATGTAGGCTTCAAACATTTTGGATTAACTTGTAAAGATTATCTTGACGTAAGGGTCACAACTCTTTGTTGAACACAGATCTTATTTTTGTGCGATTTTCCAAAAGTCTATGGGGAAAATGCACAGCTTTTCGATCGAGGGAACCCGTGCGACGCTAGCTTCCGAGTTGTCCTACAAAGTGACGTCATCACACCGGCACTCTATTCACCTCAGATCTTGAAATGAAACAAATGGAAACAAGAACGATCAAACTGAGAACAAACAAGTGTTTTTATTTGACAAGGATTGTTTTAGTACTCAGCCTATATATTTGAATTATGTTGGTGATATATTTGATTATGTAGGCTACTTATTCGGTGCCGCGCACTCGCGCGAGACTCCGCCCGAGACTTTTGATTGTTTTTGACGCATCTTGCGTCGCATCTAGTGTGGACAGACAAATATTTGCTGGAATATCGCATCGCGTCTGGGACACGGTGTTAGTAAGTTTGCATGTGTGTGTGTGCAGTTCTGCGGTGTTTTCTCGACGGTCACGGGGGAATCTGCACCAGTTTCAATGTAATGCTGCTGAACGAGAACATATGGAGAGCTTTTTTTAATCTTTAGTTTGTCTTCTATTGTTATAACGCATCGGCCTGAATGACTGCGCTATTAAAAGATCTCACACCTCTCTCTTGACCTGCTTTCCTTTTTTCATTCTCTTATGTCTCTCTTTTGCTCCATCCTTCTCTCTCACCTGCGCTCTGCGAATATAATGATAGAGTGATCTAGTTCACCGGCGAGAGCAGGTCAGGTTTAAACACGCTGTCCACACTGTAATCACACACATCTTTCCTAAGCGAGGAAATGCTGAAATGCGAGTTTTTGCAGGGAGTAATGTCTGCCAATTAATTATCCATCATCACTCCGAAGTATGGGCCTGCTATTGAAGATATCCTTGTGTGAATTGGGACAAAGCCAGTATCTCTCAGTGTCCAAATAATGGGACGCTTGGCACACTTTTTTATTGCCTTTTTACACTATCACATATTTTAGTAATCATCATAAATTCTGTATCATTGAAACTCTGCTCAGAAAGCGTTAAGCTGTTAAAGGGCTCGTGAGGAATAATTTTTCCCTTGATTTTATGAGATCCTCTTGACACCATCTGATGTTTTATTTCTCTCTTTTTTGGGATATAATATTATTAAGTGCCTTCGTTGATGGTTTTAGGGGCTCTGTCATTCACATGGTGTTTTGCTAGTTTCAGCCCAACGCAGTTTTCATTTTACACGTCCTGCTCCTTAAATAGCAGATGCTCCATCCTAGTCCATGAGCTGCGAGTCTGAGGAACTGAAATACACCGTTCAGTTTTTCCGTTTGCAGATTCATCTGATTGGTTTATTGCAGGTTAGCCCAGAACTATCGGACGACCATGCGCCAGGAGCGCCGATCATTTTCCGTCATTAAACTAGCAAGCGTCCCAGACAGCAAACTGACATTGAATCAACGTGGAAACGACGTCTCTCATGACATCGAAACAACGTTGATTTTGCTCATCGAATTAACGTTGAAACAACGTCAGACGCGGCATTCTTCAAAGCTAAATGAAAATCGAAAATTGGTTTGCTTTCATAACGTTGAAACAACGTTGATTTCAAGTTGATTTTCCGCTAGTTTTGAAAGAATGACGCGTCTGACGTTGGTTCAACGTTAATTCGATGAGCAAAACAATGTCAGATCAACGTTGTTTCGATGTCATATTTCCACGTTGATTCAATGTCAGCTATCTGGGGTGGATTCGGACGTGTCTTAAGTGCACTTACAATGCGCTTAGATCCTTAAAATAGGGCCTTTTATCTCTGAAGAATCTTGTCTGGGATGTAAAAGTGCTTCATATATCCCAAAATGCGGTAAGCACGTGACATCCGGCTAACTCCTGCAGCCTTTCTGCCCTAAAATCAAACGCTTCTTTCCCTGTGAACTTGCCTCAGCTTTTCATATGCGTTTCGGCAGGCAATTTTCCCCCACAACAAAGAGGGTCAGTATCAGCGGCACACTTTCCCATTCCCGTTTCCCGCCAGAATGATCTGGAATCGAGGAAAGCCATTTTATAAAGGGGCCGCTAATCACCGTAAGGAGCTTTTGCATATAGTCATAAAGAAGAGCAGATAAGACACACACAACCTTATCTGCAATAATACTCTCACACACTACTGAACACTTACAATTGCATCGCACGCTGGATTAGCCTCGCGCGGGGAAAAGCGCGCGCTAGCGGATCCTGCACGCGCGCGGGGTTTATTAGCTCTGCTCGTTATGTGTTACGCTTTGTAAAAACATTTATCATGCCTAACAAGTTGTTTATGTTAGCGAGGAGAACATTATATTGTCTCAAACACATTAACTACGCTCCGTCACCCGATGATTCATTTTTATGTTTTTTGGTGATGTAAACAGCTCATTTTGAGTGCAAAATATGATTTTCCTATACTTGGTTTCCTTTGCAAATGTCTAATAGAAGTTATTTTATACTTGTAAAGTAAATGTGAGAGAGTGAAGAGAGTTTGAGCTTAAAACAAAAGCCAGTGGAGTCAGAAAAATAATGTCGTTTTCTCTTTGAATTACGTTTATTTTGGCAGATTTTCATTCTTGCTTTAAGCACAAACTCGTTCATTTTCATATATTTTCCAGACTTAATATCTCCAGTCATATTTCTCCTCCAGTAAATGTATCTTAATTTGAGAATATTTGTGATGAACACACAGTTTTGTTATTTAGTATTTGTGATCTAAACCACCTGAAAATAACACGCGTTTCTCTGGGAAATGTTAATAAAGAAATGCACGTGAAAGCGACTCTTCCTCCATCCATTGTGCGTGTTCTGGTCCGGAAACATTTGATTCGAAATGTGAAATGGAAATATTCCCAAGGTACTGTACAGAGACAACATGGCTGCGTTCCAAACCGCATACTTCCCTACTATTTAGTATGGGAAAAAGAGTAGGCGAGCAAAAAAGTATGAATGAATCCAAAAGAGTAGGCGAGAATTACCTGGGTGACGTAGCAATTGTCGCGAGATTCGGACTTAAGTGCGTTCCAATATGCCTACTTTCCTACTATATAGTAGGCGAAAACAGTACGTGAAGGAAGCAGTACGTTCCAAACATCAGTTTTCATAAAAAGAGTAGGCGAGAAGTTCCCGGATGGCTTACTGCTTCCGCCCAGATTTTTGAGTGCTTTTCCACGGCTACTCATGATACTCATCTATCCCAGGAGGCCACGCGAGAGGATACGTCAATGCACATAGCTTGCAAACTGCCAATAAAAATCACAGAAGAAGAAGAAGAAGAAGAAGAGAGGATACGTCAATATCAACATCGCGGAGATAAGCGACGCGGGGGTTTTCAAATGTGAGTAAATACGGTTTAAATCGTATGTGTTAAACTACTATAGAGTAAACGTTTTAACTGTTGAACGTCTAAAGGAGTTAGACAGTATAGTATAGTTGTGATTTTGCTGTAAACACATGTTTTATTATGTATTGATAACAGGGGAGCTCCAGTAACCGTAAAGTTACGTTTCCAACGTGTATTTACATAACCATACATCTTAAAAACGCTTATTTAAAATGTCTATTTACATCAGGAAGGAAAATATTGTATAAGTATTGCAGGTGAGCACATCCCAACATGAAAAATACATGTGTGTGCTATTATGTAGGATAATTCACTGTTGTCAACACTGCTTACATTAGACAAATTATGTGCTGTGAATAAAAACATATATAAAGTAACTAAACATGATATATATTTAATTTGTCCCTTATTGGTGTTGATATATTGAGGAACATTTAAGTTGGATTAAAAGTGAGTTAACACATCAACCTCAACATGTAAATGCAGTGTTGAGCTCGTAATGTGAATCTTGTCTGTATGTTACAGGGACAGGAGAACACGCGTGTGTTTATCCAGTGGAGAGAGGCTCATGATGCTGAATGCTGTCATCAAAGAATGGGAACCGCTGTGTTGAGTCGGCAGTAGGGTTTGGGGTTCAGTGCCTGTAAATACATGCTTGTAGTTTGAATAAAGCTGTTTCATGTGTTGACTTGTATATGCATTTGTTTATTGTGATGGTTACTTTTATTTACTTTTATTTGTTCTTTTACTCATTTATTCATGTTTCTTATTGTTGTCAGTATATAAAATGTAATTAATTTATGCATTAATTCATCGATTGACTGACAATTGAGATGTTTCACTGCATTTAGCAATATAAATGAATTCATGCATTACTGTCATATTACAAAACAAATGACATTTTGCTTGTTTTATTAAATTATATTTTTAGTATATAAAAAGTTATATAAGTATTGGTCAGCATTTAATATTATTATTTTGTTTAAGTTTTGGGGTGGGCTAACAATGAAATTCATTCTGAGGTAATATTAATTTTTAAGCAGTGATACTTACATTTTTGGAGTATAAAATCAACAGTTTTCTCCAAAAGAGATCTTCAAGCAGCTGCCCGTCTCCTTTGTGCAGACATTACAAGCGCTGTTCTAGGTTGTGCTGTCAAGTTACTGATGTTATGAAGTGTTAGAGCACCTGTCGCTCATATAATTTAAACTTATTAATATGCAAGATCATGGAAAGATACTATAGTTTATGTAACAATCATAGTGACAAAACAGAAAATATAAAGATCATTGGTTTGTGTACATCATAATATGACATAAAATTATATTTATACACAGGAAATAAGAACAATAAAAAAGGCTAAATATCTTCATTATAGTTCTTCATAATACATAAAAAAAGTTGTTGTTATATCTGAGGGATGAAACGAGGTAAATTCATGAAGAAAAAGAGGAAAACTTAAAGGAGAAACTTTTTGGGTATAAAATAAAGAAATTAACAACATAATCAAGAGATGATGATTTTGGGGTTTCTTAATAAAAAAAAAGTATCGTTAGAATAACACTGTTGGTCAGTAGGGTTTAAAATATAACAACTTAAATCAACCCTAAATGTATTCACAAAATAAATAGGCAGCTGTTTCTTCAACAATACCACAACAAAATGAGCAAGTTTCATCAATATCAAGATATTTATAGGTAGATTAATTAAACGTATCGTTCATATTTTTTTTAATTGCATGAAGGTGTTGCGCTTGTGATAACGCGTAGTAGGTCACATGATAACGTCAACATGGCAGATGTCCGGTTCGCATTCATACTCAACGAGATTTGGCTATAAAGTACCTACTCTTTTAGCGCTCGATGAGTAAGTACTTATTGAAATTAAGTACCTACTCATTGAGTATGCGGTTTGGAACGCAGCCCATATCTCATAATGACTTCATGGATGGCATCCCGTTTTAATGTGGCGTATATCTGAATTGGCGAGTGAAACGTTGATATTTTAAGCTTAATTAATGTTACGGGTGAGTTGCTCCAGTTCTGTCAGTCCACGAACCCAGGAGGAATATTATCATGGGCCGTTAATAAGTTTGTGTCTTTAATTCTCTCTCTCTTTGAGTCAGTGTGTAGAATAGATGCAGAATATGTTTAATCTGCGTGCCGTTTGCGGTGGGCGTATAGTGGATTAGCATTGGGTTTTCATTGGCAGCGGCTCTTCTGGGAGACTTCATGTTCAACATCAACCCTGTGGCCTATTTTATGTGTTTTCTGTGGAAAGGAGATGCTCATCGCTTCTTCTGTGCGTGGAGATGTCGAGGATGAGAGACTCTTTGACCTGGAGATCAAACCCAATAAACGAATCGATCGCAATACGCCTCGCCGATTTACTGTTCAGTGTTTTCCGACCAATACTCTAAAAGTGTGGTGTTTATTTATGTAACTTTATCATTTATTCGACTTTATTTAACTTCATTTTTTTACTTTAATTTACTTGTTTTATTATATTTAACTATATTATTTTTATATTATTTTAATGAATTGATTTATTGTATTATCATTTATTTTATTTTATTCAATTTGTCATCCGAATACTTGAAATTGTATTTTACTGTATTTATTTATGCAACTTTTTAATTTTATCACTTTATCGCTTATTTATTTATTTTAAATTAATGTATTTATTTAATTTTGTTTTCATCCAAATACCTGCAACTTTTTTTTATTTTATTCAATTTCTCATCCAAATTGTATTTTACTGTAGGCCTATTTATTTTGCGTATGCAACTTTATTTAATTTGATCACTTTATCGCATATTTATTTATTTATTTATTTATTTATTTATTTATTTATTTATTTATTTATCTATTTAAATTAATGCATTTATTTTATTTTCATCCAAATACCAGAAACTTTATTTTATTATATTTAACTTTTCATCCAAATACTTAACTTTATTTTACTTTATTTATGTAATTATATTTAGACTTCACTTAAATTATTAATTAATTATTAATTAATAATTTTTATTAATTATTATTAAATTAATTATGAATTAATTCACTTAAATTATCACTTAAATTATTAATTTATTTATTTTGATAGATGTATTTTTTTAAACTTTTCATCAAATATTTGAAATTATTTGAAATGATGAAAAAGCTGTAGTGTTCATTTTCAATTTTAATACAGTAAAAAATTGCATTCTTCTTCATCTTCTTCTTCTTCTTATTATTATTATTATTATTATTATTTGCATTCATTTTTAATCTAGGTGACTAAGAATTTCTCCTATCATTTAAACTGGATGAAATTATTTCGCTGATTTAGATTAAACATGTACACAAAGTGCAATAAACTTAGAATCTATAACATAATATGACACAGATAGTCGTATAAAATGCATTGTTGTTTTAGACATTGAGGTTTAAATCTAATTTCTGTTCATAATGTGAATAAGTGCACTGGAAGTGAAGAACGATGATAATCAGGATCAGACTCTCGCACCGAGCATGTGGATATAATGTGAATGCACACACTGTACACACACACACACACTTGACAGCTCTAATCATGTGTGCGATGGATGATCTCCAGTCCGAGAGGACGACCCGAATCACAGCTTAGTGTAGAAATCATCAGTCGCTGATTAATAACATCTGATCAAACACACTCGCTCATGACACACACAGATGAACGCTAGGCTGGTGTTTGTTTCGGTATTTATTTATTTAAGTTCAGATTTTTAAGGCGTCCACTGGTGGTTGTGTTTGGTTGTTTATTTATTTGGGATGTTTATTTATTTATTTATTTTTTACATTTATTTATTACACTTTTTTACTTCAATGCTTTGTTTAATTTTTATTAATCGTTTCATCATTTTATTCATATTTTCATCCAAAATACTTAAATTAACAAATGAAAAAGTTGAGCGTAAAAGTTGAAAACATTTAAAAACAGTAAAAATTGATACTGACTTTATCACTTTATCAATATTTATTTCATAAATGTATATTGTTTTACAGTGTGTGAGTGTGTGTGGTCCTGGAAAACTATGTTATGAGGACGAATTTTGACCAAAAAATGTCCTGACAAGGATTTTGGAAATTGCCTCTTTATGGGAGATTTTTGGGTCAGTTAGTGTGTGTGTGTGTGTGTGTTGGGTTGGTTTAGGGGCCGGGGTGTGTGTGTGTGTGTGTGTGTGTGTTGAGCAGGTTTAGGGGTCGGGTTAGCAGTTTTGTGATTTACTGCTATCAAGTGAATCGCTTCAGGAACAAGAACTGAAGTGGGCGGGGCTTGATTGTGCCTGTGAGGAATTGATTGGACGGTTGTGGTTTGCTATTGGCTGATCTCATGTGAGTGACAGGTTATAGCCCCGCCCACATCATCAGAGAAGAGAGAGATGCTGAAGAGGAACTGATTCTGCTTCTCTTCATAGTTCTGGTCTCAGTGGGAATGAGTCTTCGGTCCAGTGTGAGTGTGTGCTCCTGAGACGAGCGCTCTCTGTTCCTGCGGCCAAACGGGTGAACCAGCTGTTTAACTGAGGCTGATGGGAGGAGACAGGGAACACATGTGTACATCACACACACACACACACACTCAAAGGGCATGCGTCCGACACCTCGCTCAGGCTCTCACTGCCATTTAAAAACAGCTGGTGCCTCGTTCCAATGACATTTCACACACACACACACACTCACACACACACACACACCCCCAGCATGCAGTGTCACATTCACACTGCCTTTAGCACTAAAGCTGAAATGTTGGTGAGAGACCATTTATGTGTGTGTGTTTGATAAATTTTATGGTAATTAGACCATATTGTGCCTTTTACAGAGTCTCAGTAGTTTCAGGCGCTCCTAGATCATGTTTTCCTGCTTGAATGTTGATTATTCTCCTCATATTCTCTATTGTTGCGGCTCCTCTCTTCCCAGTCTGTCAGTAACGCTCTGTTCACTTCCTGTCTCTATGAAGCCCCTCCTCCTGAAAGCACACTGCGCTCTGATTGGTCGGCTGGAGCGGTGTGTTGTGATTAGTCGAGCGCTGAGTGTGTTTGGGAAATGTCCCGCCCCTTTCCATAACCGGCAGTTTAACACACTACTAACTAACTCAACCAGGCCCCGCCCCTTTATTCTGCGCATTAATTATTATAATGAGGAATATTGAGGCGTGTTCGTTCCGGGAGAAACTCGAGATACAATGGAGGCGTTTCAGGAGTCACTGATATAGAGGAGAACTGGAGCTTTACATGATCAAACATCTCACACACACACACACACACACACACACACTGATGAGGAAAAACACAAAAGCGCCTCTTTATATGAATGGCTGTTTACATCTTAAACTCTGTTGAGCTCAGTGTCTCCTGGGGGAAAGACCTTGTGTCAACAGTGTGGAATAATTAATAATTAATAACTACTTTGTAGTGTGTGTGTGTGTGTGTGTGTGTGTGTGTCTGTCTCCAGGCCACTGTAAGATTGAGAGCAGTATTGTAAGATCGCTCCTCCATCATCTTGTCACGTAATCATGTTTACTCTCTAATAAATATCGTTAGCGCCGATCTCTTGATTAGGAGTGTGTGAACGCCGACATCTATCCTTACGTCGATTCGCAGTCGAGCCTCATGTCAGAGTGTTGGCATTCAGATAAATCCCTATACTGGATAAAATAACCTTTTTAAACATTTGTTGAATGTTGAATCTATAGATCATTTGACAGGACAAGAAAACAAAAATGCATAATATAAAAAATATGTGTATTTTATTGTAATCACACAGACTAGTTTCACGATCTTGTCACAATGCATTCTGGGACTGTGATCTGGAGTATTTGGTGAAGAGTGTGTCTGATCTCCCCACACACACACACACACACACACACACACACACACGCGCATGTGAAATGGTCCGATCCCAGGTGTCTCTCTCTGAACACAGGCTCTGTTCGTCTCACTCTCTCTCTCTCTCTCTCTCTCTCTCTCTGTGTGTGTGTGTGTGTGTGTGTGTGCCAGCGGAAGCTCCATTGCCAGGGCCTCGGGAACGAACGCCAATCCCCAACATGCAGATTATTCTAATAGTAGATTGCGCTTCCAGAAGCTGCGGCGCGCTGGCGTAATGAATGCCGAGCCTTGTGGGCCTCCAACATAAAGCCGTGTTTGCTGTTCCTATGAATTATTCAAACACGCCTCAAGGCTGCGGATCATCCAGGCAACAGCTAAGAAAATTAGCCACCAATTAGTGTTTATTTACAGCCAGAGTGTTGCCTTCGTTCTCCACCGCGGTTCCAGGCGCTCGCTCGACCTTCGAGTTCAGTCGAAAGCCTCATTTACTCACACTCAGATCAGCTTCCCTTAAATTAAGATTATTTTTCTGACCCCATTGAAAGATGTTTGTTGTTGTAAACAACAAAACTCGTTTCATTTTGATACGTTTTTGGCTCAATATCTTCAGTGATTTTGCTTCTTCTCCAGTAAATCTTGATTTAAGTGTGTTTAGATATTAAACAAAAATCGAGAGAAAAACATGTGTAACACACTCCCTTACAGCCGACACGAACACATCATCACTGCAGCGCTCAGTTCAATAACACACATTTACACACAATATTATCAGATTCTTTGTCTATTTTTGCTCCATTAACGAAGGTCCAAACGAAGCCACAGAATCCGAATGAAACAGAGTTTCTACGAGCAACACAGAACTGAATCACTCAGTGTTGAACGACTCAGTCGAGCGAATCATACAACGACTCAGTGGAGCGATTCATACAAGGACTCAGTCGAGCGAATCATACAAGGACTCAGTCGAGCGAATCATACAACGACTCAGTCTATGTATCTTATTGTATTTTTTTTCTTTTATGTATGTTTGTATGTATTGCTTTAATGTTTAAAAAAAAATCTATAAAAAAAATCATACAACGACTCAGTCGAGCGAATCATACAACGAACGACTCAATCGAGCGAATCATACAACGACTCAGTCGAGCGAATCATACAACGACTTAGTCGAGCGAATCATACAACGACTCAGTCGAGCGAATCATACAGCGACTCAATCGAGCGAGTCATACAACGACTCAGTCGACCGAATCATACAACGACTCATTCGAGCGAATCATGCAACGAGTCAGTCGAGCGAATCATACAACGACTCAGTCGACCGAATCATACAACGACTCAGTAAAGTGAATCATACAACGACTCAGTCGAGCGAATCATACAACGACTCAGTCAAGTGAATCATACAACGACTCAGTCGAGCTAATCATACAACGACTCAGTCGCACGAATCATACAACGACTCAGTCGCGCGAATCATACAACGACTCAGTCGAGCAAATCATACAACGACTTAGTCGAGTGAATCACACAACGACTCAGTCGACCGAGTCATACAACGACTCAGTCAAGTGAATCATACAACGACTCAGTCGAGCGAATCATACAACGACTCAGTCAAGCGAATCATACAACGACTCAGTCGAGCGAATCATGCAACGACTCAGTCGAGCGGATCATGCAACGACTCAGTCGAGCGAATCATACAACGACTCAGTCGAGCAAATCATACAACGACTCAGTCGCGCGAATCATACAACGACTCAGTCGAGCAAATCATACAACGACTTAGTCGAGTGAATCACACAACGACTCAGTCGACCGAGTCATACAACGACTCAGTCAAGTGAATCATACAACGACTCAGTCGAGCGAATCATACAACGACTCAGTCAAGTGAATCATACAACGACTCAGTCGAGCGAATCATGCAACGACTCAGTCGAGCGGATCATGCAACGACTCAGTCGAGCGAATCATACAACGACTCAGTCGAGCAAATCATACAACGACTCATACAATGACTTAGTCGAGCGAATCATACAACAACTCAGTCGAGCAAATCATAGAACGACTCATACAACGACTCAGTCGAGCGAATCATGCAACGACTCAGTCGAGCAAATCATACAACGACTCATACAATGACACAGTCGAGTGAATCATACAACGACTTAGTCGAGCGAATCATACAACAACTCAGTCGAGCGAATCATACAAGGACAACGACTCAGTCGAGCGAATCACACAACGACTCAGTCGAGCGAATCATACAACGACTTCTTCTCCAGTAAATGTCTCTGGATTTATGAATGTTTAGATGTTAGTGCTGGAAAACTTATATTTCATGTCTATTTCTTATAATACAGTATGAGCTTAGAGGACTTTATATATAATGCACGAGAACACTGTAGAAAATAAATCAGTGAAATTTATGATAAAAGATGGCGGAAGATTCCTTTAAAATGGAAGAAACTGATAAAGAAACGACATGTGGAAGCATTTGGGATCATAAATTACTGTCAAACTTCATTTTTTTTCCTCTGGAAACTCAAATGTTACATAAAATGTCCCATTAGATTTATTACCGTTTTTCATCATATACCGTTAACTGATGCTTTACTGTAGAAAACCGGCAAGTGCTCCAGTAGATCGTTTAAAGTTTCACAGATTTTGACTGAATGTCATTTTTGGGTGGAAGATTCCTTTGAAATGGAAGAAACTGGAAAAGATGAGAAGGCATTTGGAATCAGGTGTGTGTGTGTGTGTGTGTGGACCAGATCAGATCAGCCACTAAATGATAGTTGACTGAAGGGATCTGACGGTAGTTTGATGTTTCTTCAGAGAGGAACGTCCTGATCCCTAACGCCAGCGTCTGATCCCTGTTTGTTCCCTGCCGCTCCGCTGTGTGTGTGTGTGTGTGTGTGTGTTTCATGTTGTGATGTTGGTATCCTTTACTTCATGCCAAGAAGGAACATTTCACCGCAGGCGGGATCCGTACGGCTCGCATCAGCCGAGCGCCGGGACGCTCACTCTTCAGGTGTCCGCATCGACCACAATCTTACACACTCCTCCTCAGTGTGTCTGTCTCCTTTACAACACACACATCTAAACATCCTTATCAAGATTCAAAAAGACTTTATAAAGAGAGACAGTCACTGAATCTGAAAGTTATAGCAGAATAAGTCATATTAGTTTGGTAAAATGTCTTTATACACGGAAAAACTTGAACTTAAATTTCACAAATAATTACAAAGAAATGGCGAGTTAGTTTTGAAGTGAACGACTGAAATGGTATTTTTATTCTGCAATAATCTTTGAGTTTCCAGAGGGAAAAAAAAATGAGGTTTGACATTAATTTATGATCCCAAATGCTTCCACATGTCGTTTCTTTTTCAGTTTCTTCCATTTTAAAGGAATCTTCCGCCATCTTTTATCATAAATTTCACTGATTTATTTTCTACAGTGTTCTCGTGCATTATATATAAAGTCCTCTAAGCTCATACTGTATTATAAGAAATAGACACAAAATATAAGTTTTCCAGCACTAACATCTAAACATTCATAAATCCAGAGACATTTACTGGAGAAGAAGAACAACGACTTTATAAAGACAGTCACTGAATTCGGAAGTCATTTTAGTTTGGTAATACGATACGTCACTAAAGAAACTTTGATCCATTGGAAGCAAAGTCAGTTTTGAAGTGAACGACTGAAATTTTTATTCTGCAATAATCTTTTAAAAGTGAGTCATTGTATGATTCACTCGACTGAGTCGTTGTATGATTCACTCGACTGAGTCGTTGTATGATTCGCTCGACTGAGTCGTACGATTCGCTCGGTTGAGTCGTTGTATGATTTGCTCGACTGAGTCGTTGTATGATTCGCTCGACTGAGTCGTATGATTTGCTTGACTGAGTCGTATGATTCGCTTGACTGAGTCTTTGTATGATTCGCTCGACTAAGTCGTTGTATGATTCGCTCGACTGAGTCGTTCAACACTGAGTGATTCAGTTCTGTGTTGCTCGTAGAAACTCTGGTTCATTCGGATTCTGTGGCTTCGTTTGGAACTTCGTTAATGGAGCAAAAATAGACAAAGAAACGATAATATTGTGTGTAAATGTGTGTTATTGAACTGAGCGCTGCAGTGATGATGTGTTTGTGTCGGCTGTAAGGGAGTGTGTTACACTGCACAATATAGCATGTTTTTCTCTCGATTTCTGTCTTCGACATCATCAACAATGAGCTTCAACAACTCTTTATTCAGTTTTTATTTAATAATATTTTCTTGAAAGGTCGAGTATGAATACTTTGCAAGAGCAGATTATAAACTTTGAAAGCAACTAGTCAGTTGACAGGTTTGTGTTCGGCGTGATGACGTTAAATGTCAATCGTTTAACATAATTCGTTTCGGTGTTGATTCACTTCAGTTTAATAATAAAATTGTCAGTTGGAAAGATCCTTAATTATGAATTATATTTAATCTGTAAAGCAACTCTAAAATGAAAAGTGTCATTATTCAAATCAATTCAGTTCAGCTCAATAAATCTAAACGATTCAATTCAAATTTCATCAATTATGAAACGAATCAATTATGAACCAAGTTCAATTTCAGTTGTAAAGCAGCTCTAAAAGGACAATAGATTCATTAATCAATAATTCAGTTCAGTGTCAATATAGTTAAGCTCAATAGCTCTTAATGATTCAATTCAAATTTCATCAATTATGAAAGGAATCAATTATGAACCAAGTTCAATTTCAGCTGTAAAGCACATCTAAAAGGACAATAGAGTCATTAATCAATAATTCAGTTCAGTGTCGATTCAGTTCAGCTCAATAACTCTCAAAGATTCAATTTCATCAATTATGAAAGGAATCAATTATGAAACAAGTTCAATTTCAGTTGTAAAGCAGCTCTAAAAGTACAATAGATTCATTAATCAATAATTCAGTTCAGTGTCGATTCAGTTCAGCTCAATAGCTCTTAATGATTCAATTCAAATTTCATCAATTATGAAATGAATCAATTATGAACCAAGTTCAATTTCAGCTGTAAAGCAGCTCTAAAAGGACAATAGAGTCATTAATCAATAATTCAGTTCATTGTCGATTCAGTTCAGCTCAATAACTCTTAATGATTCAATTCAAATTTCATCAATTATGAAATGAATCAATTATGAACTAAGTTCAATTTCAGCTGTAAAGCAGCTCTAAAAGGACAATAGAGTCATTAATGAATAATTCAATTCAGTGTCGATTCAGTTCAGCTCAATAACTCTTAATGATTCAATTCAAATTTCATCAATTATGAAAAGAATCAATTATGAACCAAGTTCAATTTCAGCTGTAAAGCAATTCTAAAAGGACAATAGAGTCATTAATCAATAATTCAGTTCAGTGTCGATTCAGTTCAGCTCAATAACTGTCAATGATTCAATTTCATCAATTATGAAACGAATCAATTATGAAACAAGTTCAATTTCAGATGTAAAGCAGCTCTAAAAGGACAATAGAGTCATTAATCAATAATTCAGTTCAGTGTTGATTCAATTCATATTAATAACTCTCAATGATTGAATTCAAATTTCATCAATTATGAAAAGAATCAATTATGAACCAAGTTCAATTTCAGCTGTAAAGCAGCTCTAAAAGGACAATAGAGTCATTAATCAATAATTCAGTTCAGTGTCGATTCAGTTAAGCTCAATAACTCTTAATGATTCAATTCAAATTTCATCAATTATGAAAAGAATCAATTATAAAAACAAGTTCAATTTCAGCTGTAAAGCAGCTCTAAAAGGACAATAGAGTCATTAATCAATAATTCAGTTCAGTGTCGATTCAATTCATCTTAATAACTCATGATTCAATTCAAATTTCATCAATTATGAACCAAGTTCAATTTCATCTGTAAAGCAGCTCTAAAATGAAAAGTGTCATTATTCAGATTAATTCAGTAAATGTTGCAAAGTTCATCAATTATTATATGAATCAATTCTAAAACATTATTCAGTTCAGCTCAATAACTATGTAACGTTAATCAATTATGAAACAAACTGAATTGAATCTCTACAGAAGACTCTCGTCCGATAGTATCAGTGCTGTCAAATCAATAATCCCACTGAATATGAATTATTGTAAACCCATAAAGCACAGATAACGTGGGAGAAATTCAACACGGTGTACAAAGAGAGTGTGTGTCTCTATGGAAATGGCAAATAATTGTCTTGCACGTTCACTTTCATACACAGTTGGTTTATTTGGACGAATGTGTCGCCGGAAGAGCTGAAATCTGCACCGGCGCGACAGCGAACGCCTTTTATTTCCAAGGCTTCGGTCTGGCTTTGTGTTCGCCTGACTGATAAGTTGTCCTGACCGATTGAATTAGTCTTTCTGCTGTGATGCTCTCTCTCTCTCTCTCTCTCTCTCTCTCTCTGTGTCGCACGCCCCATTCAGGAGAATGTCAGTCAGCCGTTGTGTGTGTGTGGATGAATAGAGGCGAGAGAATAGAGGCCATTGCTGGATTCTGGCGACCGTCGCCACGTCTCTCTCTTTTGTTTGACCTCTCTCTCGCCCTCGTTCATCCTTCAGGTAAACAGCTTTGAATACGCCGACGTCATCCGCACCCGTCTCCCAATCCTCCAGCCAATTAAATGATAAGGCGTTCGGGAGGGTCCAAAAGCCTCCCAGATTCCCATTAAACGGTGAGTGGCGGCGTTGGGATTAACAAAGCGATCGGTGCTGTTAAACTCGGGTTCACGGGTGACAGGACGGCCTGGATCGATCAGACGCGCGCCGGACCACAATGCATCAGTAAACCACCGTGGCAGGTTTCCCAGACACACAATACACTTTGTGTGCAGCCTGAAAGGGATTTTTAATGAAAATTCACGGATCGTAGCCTGATATTACGCTTCTGATCGGTTCTTGACATTTGAGAACGTCTGTCAGTCGGTCGGATTTATTTATAGAACGAGTGAACATACAACACACACATTCAAATTTATTCATTTAGCAGACGCTTTTATCCAAATGACTTAAAGGAGTAGTTCACTTTAAAAAAAAACGTTTGCTGATAATTTACTCGCCCCCGTGTCATCCAAGATGTCCAAGTCTTTCTTTCTTCAGTCGGAAAGAAATTAAGGTTTTTGATGAAAACGGTTTTTGATTGAACCGGGTCCAAACGATTCAAGATCCAAAAGACAGTTTCAGTGCAAACTGTTCAAAGGGCTTTAAACGATTCCAGACGATGAATAAGGGTCTTATCAAGCGAAACGATCACTCGTTTAATAAATAAATAACAAAGTTTAAGTTTTATAAGCTCAAATGTTCGCCTTGCTCTGTTCTGTGTGACTCTCCTGTTCGAACTCGTTTATCAAAATGAACAAATCGTTTCCCGAGTCAATTCGTTCATTTTGTTCGTTGAATGAACCAAATGACACGAAAAAAGATTTCGAACAGGAGAGTCACGAACGCGCATCACAGAACAGAGCATTTATAAAACTTAAACTTTGTTATTTATTTATTAAATGAGCGATCGTTTCGCATGATAAGACCCTTATTCATCGTCTGGAATCATTTAAAGCCCTTTGAACAGTTTGCACTGAAACTGTCTTTTGGACCTTGAACCGTTTGGACCCCATTGAAGTCCATTATATGGAGAAAATCCTGGAATGTTTTCATCAAAAACCTTAATTTCTTTTCGACTGAAGAAAGAAAGACATGGACATCTTGGATGACACGGGGGCGAGTAAATTATCAGCAAAATTTAAAAAAAAAAAAGTGAACTACTCCTTTAAGCACAAATTTTTGTTTTGTGTTTTCTGTACAGTACAGGAGTCGAAACTTCGTGTATGACAGACTCCAGTGAGATACACGGCATAGATATAGTAGAGAGACAGACTTCAGACTAAATCTAAATCAGACCGCTGCACAAAGCACTGAAGACTCTGACTACACTGCAATGCATTCTGGGTAAAATAAGACACTTTCCAAAACAAGAAACATGGCGCATGGAGTAAGCGCATTCACCCGCTCGGTGCAGTTTACCCCAGCCGGAGGTGTGTGTGTGTGTGTGTGTTGGAGGAGTGTAACAGTCACAAGGACACTTTACTGGGGAGATTTAGCGAAGATTGCAGAAACAAGACAAGATGTTTCATTTGGAAAAGATTGCTCAACAGTTAACAGCGTTAATCCGACCGTTAAAGACGTACAGAAGATACAAAAACATACAAGATGCCAAAAAAGAAGGAAATGATGAGCTATTCCCCCTTTTCTCTCGGCTGTCTGTAGTGGATCTGGTTGTTGCTGCTGGTTGCCACGGTAACTGAGTCTTAGACCCGAGTTAGCCTGTGTTGGTCTAAATGAAGTCCGTCTTTTTTTTTGTGAGCACAAGACTAGTCTGACACTATAGACCGGTCTGTGTGAACTCGGCCCGTGTCTCTGGGTCATCAAAATGCCTTCATTTTCATAGTATTCTTTACCTGATAAAAGCAGAGCAGAGTCAGAAGCCCTGGTTTCCAACATATGTGTGGAGATTGCCAGCTAAAGGTCCCAGTTTAGAGGCAACAACCTGTGGAAGCAGACGAGCCAAAAATGCAGACTTCTGTTTTATTTTATTCTGCTTTTTTTTGATTGTTAATGTCTTTTTTCTTTGATTATTTCTCTCACATCCACTCAGCGGAACGTTCTGGAATCTAGAACTCAGATCCCAATCCATCATTCCTTGAGTGTCGGGATCCTGGTTTAATTAACGCACGCTGCCGTTAAATAATGGAGGTGTTTCTGCGGGCTTTCACTGCCGTTCTCCTTCAGACTAATTATTAATCACGCGCTCGGGCTTCAGTGGCGCTGACAGATGCGCTGGAGAATGCGGTAAACAGGCTGATGTTCAGATGATGTCGTGGTGGAAATACACACACAAACACACAGTTTGGTTACAAATGCTTTTCAGAGAACGTTTGAGTGTCTAACTTATTCATTCTTTGCTCGAGAAGCAACTTACGGTAACACTTTAGTTTAGAGTCCAATTCTCACTATTAACTTTCTTACTATCATGCATATTATTAAGATATGAATGCTTATTATTAAGATATGCATGCATATTATAAATGCGTATTATTAAGATATGCATGCATATTATAAATGCTTATTATTAAGATATGCATGCATATTATAAATGCTTATTATTAAGATATACATGCATATTATAAATGCTTATTATTAATATATGCATGCATATTATAAATGCTTATTATTAAGATATGCATGCTTATTATAAATGCATATTAAGATATGCATGCATATTATAAATGCTTATTATTATTAAGATATGCATGCATATTATAAATGCTTATTATTAAGATATGCATGCTTATTATAAATGCTTATTATTAAGATATGCATGCTTATTATAAATGCTTATTATTAAGATATGCATGCTTATTATTAATGCATATTATTGAGATATGCATATTATTAAGATATGCATGAATATTATTAATGCATATTATTATTACTAGTGTTGCCAATATCTTATGCATGCATATCTTAATAATATTCTTCAGCTTCATTCAGTCAGCTTCATCTATACAGCACTTTTAACAATATAGAGTTTCACAGCAGCTTTACAGAGAAAAGGAGATTACAATATCAGAGATTGTTTATACAGCAGATCTAGAATAAAGTTTTTGTCCAGATAAAGTTAGTTAGAAACACTTTAGTTTAGAGTCCAATTCTCACTTGCTTTGTATCATGCATTAAGAAATTGGCCGTTTAGTACTTATAAAACACATATTAATGCATTTTTTTTCAGTCTGACCATATTCTACATCCATTAATCCTAATACCTAAACCTGAAGTTGAATCAGAATTGAATTATGAATTCCTCACGATGCTTTGCTTCTGATTAAACATCTGCATCGGCCCTTTCTGAAGCACAGCAGAGAAGCGTAACACGGCGCTCAGATGTAATAATTAAATATTCTGCCGTAGATCTGTTTTCATCCTCCAATGCTCGGAGCAGATGGCTACACTACCTGAATATTCATAATCAGTCTTTAAAAGGAGAGACGCTGCTCACTGCAATGCATTGTTATATTTTGTCAGGCAAGTTGCTTGTTATTTAGGAGACGTGCGTAAACCTGCGGGGCCCGTTGCAGACGTGAACGATGTTCAATAAGAGCCGAAGTAGAAGTTTGGAGATCTCTGGAGCTGAATGCTTCATCAATGCAAAGAAACTTCCCATTTGTTTCCTCAGTGAAGCTCATTAGCGGAGAAACAGTTGGTTGGCAGCTGTCGAGTGTCCCCGAACGTCAAGTATACATCTGAACTAAAACATATCATTAAGAGTGATTTACTGTGTTTTAACGGCAAAAAATGAAGTTCCTCCTCAGTGTGTCTGTCTCCGTTTCCAGAACAAACATCTAAACATTCTTAAAGCAAGAGACATTTAGTGCAGAAGAAGCAAAAAGACTGAAGATATTGTCCAAAATGTGTCAAAATGAAGTGAGTTTGTGTTTAAAACATGATCAAATATCTGCCAGTGGAGTCAGAACAATAATCTTTTTTTAAGACAGATATTTGATCTTGTTTTATACACTTGTTTTAATATCTTCAGTGATTTTGCTTCTTCTCCAGTAAATCTTGATTTAAGTGTGTTTAGATATTAAACAGAAATCGAGAGAAAAACATGTGTAACACACTCCCTTACAGCCGACACGAACACATCATCACTGCAGCGCTCAGTTCAATAACACACATTTACACACAATATTATCAGATTCTTTGTCTATTTTTGCTCCATTAACGAAGTTCCAAACGAAGCCACAGAATCCGAATGAACCGGAGTTTCTACGAGCAACACAGAACTGAATCACTCAGTGTTGAACGACTCAGTCGAGCGAATCATACAACGACTCAGTCGAGCGAATCACACAACGACTCAGTCGAGCGACTCATACAACGACTCAGTCGAGCGAATCATACAACGACTCAGTCGAGCGAATCATACAACGACTCAGTCGAGCGAATCACACAACGACTCAGTCGAGCGAATCATACAACGACTCAGTTGAGCGAATCACACAACGACTCAGTCGAGCGAATCATACAACGACTTAGTTAAGTGAATCACACAACGACTCAGTCGAGCGAATCATACAACGACTCAGTCGAGCGAATCACACAACGACTCAGTCGAGCGACTCATACAACGACTCAGTCGAGCAAATCACACAACGACTCAGTCGAGCGAATCACACAACGACTCAGTCGAGCGACTCATACAACGACTCAGTTGAGCGAATCACACAACGACGCAGTCGAGCGAATCATACAACGACTCAGTCGAGCAAATCACACAACGACTCAGTCGAGCGAATCACACAACGACTCAGTCGAGCGAATCATACAACGACTCAGTCGAGCGAATCATACAACGACTCAGTCGAGCGAATCATACAACGACTTAGTCGAGTGAATCACACAACGACTCAGTCGAGCGAATCATACAACGAATCAGTCGAGCGAATCACACAACGACTCAGTCGAGCGAATCACACAACGACTCAGTCGAGCGAATCACACAACGACTCAGTCGAGCGAATCATACAACGACTCAGTCGAGCGAATCATACAACGACTCAGTCGAGCGAATCATACAACGACTCAGTCGAGCGAATCATACAACGAATCACTTTTACAAGATTATTGCAGAATAAAATAAAAAATAATTCTATTTAATTATTTGTGAAATTTACCAGAAATTTCTGAGTGAAAGTTTTTTTTAGTGTATAAAGACATTTTACCAAACTAAAATGACTTATTCTGCTAAATATGAATCAAAAATGGAAGTTTAGGTTTCCTGGAAAGCAACTTTCCTAATATAAAACTTACTGTATTTTACTATATAATCTGGACTCTAAAAGTGCAGAGTTACATCTAACTAAGTGTTTCCAAATTTGAAGTGATCACACAAATCGAGCTTCTTCTAAAAGGTTTTAAAATGTCCAATTCGAGTGTTTAGGCTTTTGCTAGAATATGTGATGGAGGGAAAAAGGCAATAAAAATAGTCTCTCTATGATGTGAACGTGGCGTTAAGAGGTTAAAGGGCACCGCATGTGTTCATTAGTGAGATTCACCCACACTGAACGATCTGCCCACGTCACTTCTCTAACACACACTTTAAATGTCTTTTCATTATCGCCGGCTCCTCCAAACTCGTAACACACAACTGATTTATTTCAAAGTGTCTCTGAGAACAGATTGTCTCAGATGAGTGTTTTCATGTGTGTGACGTGTGCCGTTATGATGGAATAGTTCATGAAAATAGGTCAAAAGTCTTCACACGGCGATGGGATTTAATAATTGACGGTATTAATGAGGCTGTGGGACGGCTGGGCAGCTTTCCTTTGTTTAAGACACAATTAATTCATGCCACGACTGTTTAAATTTGAAACAACTCTGGTGCGGGCGACTATTTGTCATGTTTCCTTCCGCCATCAATTAATCGCTCGACAAACCACGAAAGTCCACGACACACATCCTCTGAACGCTTCTGAGGACACAAACATCGGATCTGATCTGGGAACAGATGAACATGAATGATCCTGTGTTCGTGGACTGATTAAGAGGCCTGCGCTTCATCATTTATAAAGCCACGCACCAATTAGAGTTTTAAAGAAATAAAGGAGAATGAGTTTGATGTGTGACTGATTGTGTGTTGCAATGAAAGAAACGTATTAAGTTTTACTCCATATTGTATGGGATCATGAACTGTCTCTCAGGACAGAAATGAAATTATTCCATATTACAACCAAATTACAGAAACTTCCACCGCAATTTTTATCTTGTTGGCGTTTTTGTTTATTTTGGTGGCATTTTGTTCATTTTGGCGACATTTATGTTGATTTCAGTGGCTTTTTAGTTCATTTGCTCATTTCATTGGCATTTTTGTTCATTTCAGTGGCTTTTTAGGTCATTTTGTTGGCATTTTAGTTTATTGTGTTGGCTCTTTTGCCATTTTTGTTAGGGTTAGGGTTAGTGGCATTTTAGTTAATTTTGTTGGCATTTTTACTCATTTTAGTTCATTTTGTTACCAATTTTTATTCATTTTGTTCATTACAGTGGTATTTTTGGTGATTTTTAGGTGCATTTTTGGTGATTTTTGTGTGCCTTTTTGCTAATTTCATTGGCATTTTTGGTCATTTCAGTGGCTTTTTAGGTAATTTCTTGGCATTTTATCAATTTTAGTTCATTTTGTGCATTAAATGTTCATTACAGTGGCATTTTTGGTGATTTTTAGGTGCATTTTTGGTGATTTTCTTTGCCTTTTTGCTCATTTCATTGGCATTTTTGTTCATTTCAGTGGCTTTTTAGGTCATTTTGTTGGCATTTTAGTTTATTGTGTTGGCTCTTTTGGCATTTTTGTAAGGGTTAGGGTTAGTGGCATTTTAGTTAATTTTGTTGGCATTTTTACTCATTTTAATTCATTTTGTTACCAATTTTTATTCATTTTGTTCATTACAATGGCATTTTTGGTGATTTTTAGGCGCATTTTGGTGATTGTGTGTGCCTTTTGCTCATTTCATTGGCATTTTTGTTCATTTCAGTGGCTTTTTAGGTAATTTTGTTGGCATTATATCAATCTTAGTTCATTTTGTTCATTAAATGTTCATTACAGTGGCATTTTTGGTGATTTTTAGGTGCATTTTGGTGATTTTGTTTGCCTTTTGCTCATTTCATTGATATTTTTGTTCATTTCAGTGGCTTTTTATGTCATTTTGTTGGCATTATATCAATCTTAGTTCATTTTGTACATTAAATGTTCATCACAGTGGCATTTTTGGTGATTTTTAGGTGCATTTTTGGTGATTTTTGTGTGCCTTTTTGCTCATTTCATTGGCATTTTTGGTCATTTCAGTGGCTTTTTAGGTAATTTCTTGGCATTTTATCAATTTTAGTTCATTTTGTGCATTAAATGTTCATCACAGTGGCATTTTTGGTGATTTTTAGGTGCATTTTTGGTGATTTTTGTGTGCCTTTTTGCTCATTTCATTGGCATTTTTGGTCATTTCAGTGGCTTTTTAGGTAATTTCTTGGCATTTTATCAATTTTAGTTCATTTTGTGCATTAAATGTTCATTACAGTGGCATTTTTGGTGATTTTTAGGTGCATTTTTGGTGATTTTCTTTGCCTTTTTGCTCATTTCATTGGCATTTTTGTTCATTTCAGTGGCTTTTTAGGTCATTTTGTTGGCATTTTAGTTTATTGTGTTGGCTCTTTTGCCATTTTTGTTAGGGTTAGGGTTAGTGGCATTTTAGTTAATTTTGTTGGCATTTTTACTCATTTTAGTTCATTTTGTTACCAATTTTTATTCATTTTGTTCATTACAGTGGTATTTTTGGTGATTATTTAGGTGCATTTTGGTGATTTTGTTTGCCTTTTTGCTAATTTCATTGGCATTTTTGTTCATTTCAGTGGCTTTTTAGGTCATTTTGTTGGCATTTTATCAATTTTAGTTCATTTTGTTCATTAAATGTTCATTACAGTGTCCTTTTCGGTGATTTTTAGGTGCATTTTTTGTGATTTTGTGTGCCTTTTTGCTCATTTCATTGGCATTTTTGCTCATTTCAGTGGCTTTTTTGGTCATTTTGTTGGCATTTTATAAATTTTAGTCCATTTTGTTCATTAAATGTTCATTACAGTGGCATTTTTGGTGATTTTTTGGTGCATTTTTGGTGATTTTGTTAGCCTTTTTGCTCTTTTCATTGGCATTTTTGCTCATTTCAGTGGCTTTTTAGGTCATTTTGTTGGCATTTTATCAATTTTAGTTCATTTTGTGCATTAAATGTTCATTACAGTGGTGCATTTTTGGTGATTTTGTTTGCCTTTTTGCTCATTTCATTGGCATTTTTGTTCATTTGAGTGGCTTTTTAGGTCATTTTGTTGGCAGTATATCAATTTAAGTTCATTAAATGTTCATTACAGTGTAATTTTTGGTGATTTTAGTTGCTCTTTTGGTGATTTTTGTTGGCCCTCTTGTTCATTTAATTGGCTTTTTTATTCATTTCAGTGGCATTTCAGTTCATTTTGTTGGTATTTTTTATTAATTTTAGTTCATTTTGTTGCCATTTTTTTATTCATTTTGCTGGCCTTTTTTTTGGCCAGCAAAATTTTCGTTCATTTTAGTGACATTTTAGTTTATTTTCAAAAGCATGGCTCAGGTTTAGAGTTTGATGCGTGACGTTTACAGCGATGCACTGATTGTGTGTCTTTTGTTAGTGTTGTAATGAAAGAAACACATTAACTCTTGCACCATTATATGGGATCATGGACTATCTCTCAGAACAGAAATTAAACTTCCACTGCAAGTTATTATTTATTTTTTTCTGAAGAAAGTCTAACATAAAAACTGCTGAAAGCCTAAATATTAAATGTCATGGATGTACATTATTTACTGAACACTATATAACACACTATATTGTGGAGAAAGATTTTAACCCGAGATAACAGGGGGTAAAAAAAAATGACTTTTATTAGTAGATCTATTTGTATAATCTGCTGACTTTAACAATATTTGTTGCACTATAGTCCAATAATGATAGTTCAAAAATGGGAAAAGTGCTGAAGTGTTAAACTGTATCTCTGGAACTGGACCATATAGGGCTGCACCATAAGAAAAGTTTGTTATGAACCGGAATACAAATGGATATTAATATATGTTTAATACTTCTTGAGTTACAGACATGCAAACTTTGGGGGGAAGAACATGATAATCGCCTTTTCCCCATATTTGAACTGTCACCGTTGGCATAAAGTGAAACAAAGACTAATAAAGTAAAGCAGATTTCACTAATAGATCTATCAATCTCTGAGTAAAACTGAAATAATGATGCTGCCATCTTGCTAGAGTCATTTTTAGCCCTCTGTAATTTGGCTTTTTTTTGCAGTGGATGATGTTCTGGAATCGGGTAACTCGGGATAAACTCGTGTTTTTTCCACATGTGTTGAACATAACGTGTTTTCTGCTTCACTCGTTGGTGATAAATTACACCAGCTATTCATTTTCTACCCACTCATTTCGTAATTCTCCAAAGTGTGTGTCGTAACGCTCAACCTTGAATTATTCCCTCTCTCTCACGGCGCGCAAAAAGAAAGAAAACAACAGGAATTTGTTCCAGATCTTAGAAACAACAAGGCGTGTTAATGGTCTTGTTTATTGCGATGATCAAACATAATGAGCGTCCCAGCTGAAGATCAACCCTCAGCGGACTCGTTTCTTCCATTGTAGCCATTTACAAATTAGACTTATGGAGATTATATAGTGTGTGAGAGAGGAGAAATATCCCTGTTGTCTTCCTTTTCCTCTGTTGATTGTGTTTTCTGCTGGATTGGAGCGTTTCTGGGCAGATTAGTTGCTTTGAACTGTAGTTTGTTAAGCTAATGACTACTCAGAATATTAAGTAGTTCAACTACAGTCAAACTATGCAAGAAGAAGTGTTCAATAACATTCAAGTGTGTGTGTGTGTGTGTGTGTGTGTGTGTGTGTGTGTGTCAGAGTCGCGGCCTGCAGGCATTTAGCCAATCACAGGCACCCATCCTGTCAATCATTTTGCATGTTCAGGTTTGCTGGTTTTGGATTGGCTGGTGTGTCTTTGGAGGGCGGGGCTTCACAGAGAGGAGGTGTGGTTGAAATTAGCAATAGAATATTATTATATTATATCAGGGGTCGAAGGACTCTTGGGGGGTCGCTAAAATTGTAGTCCTAATTAATCAATGATTAAATTTTTTTTTGAAGACTACCTTGGTACACTATGGACAATGTCAGGGTTTTTCGTGGCTCAAAATGAGCCCGGGGTCGAAAAATATAAATTCATTAATCTGGTGCACTTTGAGTCATTCAAATCTGTTATTAAAAATAAATAATACATTTAAAATGAACAAAGTTATTGAAATGAAAAGTTCTTCTTTTGGCTAAACAGAGGCTTTAATCCCTTTAAACATAAATTGTTAATGTTTCATTTTTGAAAACACTCTTATCGGAATCATTTCCCCCCTAATTTTAATTAATGTATGCTCTAAATTTTATTTCAAATTCTTACATTTATTAATAGGCTACATTAAATTAAAATAATAAGATATAAGCTGTTACCAATCAAATTAAATAATTTGCATTTAAAAATCATAACCGTATTAAATGAGATTATGAGATTGTTTTAAATATTTTTTTTAATATACAAATAAGGAATGTTGAAAAGAATGATACTTTGGAACTGAGCCGCCAGTAGGAGGCTGTAGGCGGCCATCTTAATGAGCGAGTCATCGAGTCATTCATTTAAACGATTCGTTCAAACGGCTGAGAATGAGGCGGTTTAATAATGGGTGATTGAATCTTTGACTCGAGCGATTAGTTCATTCAGTAATGAATCATGGGTGAGTGTTGCTGTGAGATGCGCTGTTGTTTGGAACTATTTTCGCTGCTGAAACGGAACAAAAACAATCATTGCGTCTAAAAATGTAAGTAACTTAATAAGAACTGTTTTAACTATTTGTCCATTGAACGTGATTGCATTCAGGAAAACAGTTGATGAGCACGTTTGATTGTATTGACATAAAAGCTGCTTATCCACTAAAAGTTACGATATAAAGTGATTTCCATATTTTACCTTATTAAATGTCAAATTTTGTTGGCGTTTTTGTTTATTCTGATGAAATTTCTGTCTATTTCAGTGGCTTTTTAGTTCATTTTGATGGCATTTTTGTTCATTTCAGTGGCTTTTTTGTTCATCTTGTCGTTTTTGTTTATTTTGGTGACAATTTTGTTCATTTTGGCGACTTTTATGTTGATTTCAGTGGCTTTTTAGTTCATTTTGGTGGTGTTTTTGTTTATTTTGGTTACTTGTTGTTAATTGTAGTGGTGTTTTTGTTCATTTTGGTGGCAATTTTGTTCATTTTGGTGACATTTATGTTGATTTCAGTGGCTTTTCAGTTCATTTTGTGGGCATTTCTGTTCATTTAATTGTCATTTTTACTCATTTTGGTGGCATTTTAGTTCATTTTGTTGATTTTGGTGCATTTTTTGTGTTTCATTGGCTTATGTTCATTTTGTTGGCGTTTTGTATTTTGGTGGCTTTTTAGCACATTTTGTTGGCGTTTTTGTTGATTTTAGTGCAATTTTTGTTTATTTCAGTGGCTTTTTAGTTCTTTTTAGTGGCATTTTTGTTTATTCTGATGCATTTCTTGTCTATTTCAGTGGCTTTTTAGGTAATTTTAGTGGCATTTTTGTTAATTTTGGTGGCATTTTTGTTTATTTTGGTGGCTTTTTTGTTCATTTTGGGGATATTTGTTGTTCATTTTAGTGGTGTTTTTGTTCATTTCAGAGGCATCTTTGTTTATTTTGATGCAATTTTTGTCTATTTCAGTGGCTTTTTAGATCATTTTGTTGGAGTTTTTGTTTATTTTGGTGGTGTTTTGTTCATTTTGGTGACAATTATGTTGATTTCAGTGGCTTTTCAGTTCATTTTTACTCATTTTGCTGTCATTTTTGTTCATTTTGTTGACATTTTTGCCCCAGGCCACTATTAATTCTCTACCCTGAATAAGAGCACTTTAAACCCTCTTTTAAACCTCCCCTTACCCGGTTAGTAGTGCCGATAGTTTTAGTTATGGGCTCTTTAGCGTCGGTCTGAAGCCTCGGCCTTCCCTGAAGCGGAGAAGGTTTGTTAACTGAGGAACAGATCCTTGCTTTATTTGTTTTCTTCTGCGGTCAGTCGGTCCAGATCGAAGCGCAGGGGGACGCGGAGGAGGGCAACTTCTGAAGCAAAGCCGTATCGAACAGAGACCCCTCATAGAGAATCAATCCACATCCAGATCCACACACACATCATATCAACCATGACATAAACACACGGCATCAGCTAAAACCAACACGTCCCTCGTCAGAGAGCCAGACCAACATGGTTATTATGTCATGAGCTGTCGTGGGTGATTCCCAGACGCTCTATTGTTGTTTTCCTCAGGGAAGTGTTCTGGAAGATTTCGTTGTCCGCGCTGGGGAGAGATTCGATCGCCCCTCCTGCTTGTTTTTATTGTCCAAATGAAAGCTGCACCCCAGCGACTGCGACTCTCATGCATTCACATGAGCGTATCCCCGGCCCGCATCAACATTCTGGACCCGTGAGCCGGGAGAGATTGAAATAATGACCAGACGGACCCATGAATCTCGCTCAGGTCCTCCCCATCAGACGTCCACTTAGCCGAGCTGTTCAGAGCCACAAAACATCGCATTTTCTCCTTTGAGAAATTGTCACAATTTTCTCTCCATTTTTCAAATGATACCACTCTGAAACGGAAAGGTGCTTCGTTTTCTTGGACGCTCAAATTTATTGACGGCAAATAAAACGTTCTCAAAAGCAGCAGTTTTAGAAATACTTCACAAATGCAATCAGACTTTAATTGTAAAAAACAATTTGACTAAAACGCAACTGAAAGTTTCATTGTACTTTAATTGAAAAAGTCATGTGTTTCCCAGCATGCTTTGCTTCAGCATGTTGTGGGTGTTGTAGTTTCAGCTGTAAGATGAGGTATGTTGGTTTTATGTAGATGCAACTTTTACTAATGAGCCTGTGTTGATTATCTAAATGTGCGACTCTTCAGTGATAGATAGTAAATGTCCATTAATCAGCTTTTAAACCACCGTCTGTATGTTATCGGGCTCCTGAATGTTTTACTTTAGTAGCCAGTGACCTTTACTTAAAGTCGGGCTAGTCTTTTCTTCTCTACTGTGCCGTATACGAGTATAAACTGTTCCTGGAATAAGAACAAATGTTGGGCGGGGCTTGATTTTGACATCTTTACCTGTTCTGGCTCAAATTTGGTGGAATTTTTGTTGATTTCGATGGCATATTTGTTGATTTCAGTGGCTTTTTAGTTCATTTCGGGGGCATTTTTGATCATATTGAGGGAATGTTTTGTTTATTTTGTTGGCATTTTTGTTCATTTTGTTGGCATTTTTGTTCATTTTGTTGGCATTTTTGTTTAGTTTGTTGGCATTTTTGTTTATTTTGTTGGCATTTTTGTTCATTTTGTTGGCATTTTTGTTTAGTTTGTTGGCATTTTTGTTCATTTTGTTGGCATTTTTGTTTATTGGCATTTTTGTTTATTTCGTTGGCATTTTTGTTTATTTTGTTGGCATTTTTGTTCATTTTGTTGGCATTTTTGTTTATTTTGTTGGCATTTTTGTTTATTTTGTTGGCATTTTTGTTAATTTTATTGGGATTTTTGTTTATTTTGTTGGCATTTTTGTTTATTTTGTTGGGATTTTTGTTCATTTTGTTGGCATTTTTGTTTGGTTTGTTGGTGTTTTGTTTATTTTGTTGGCATTTTTGTTTATTTTGTTGGGATTTTTGTTCATTTTGTTGGCATTTTTGTTTATTTTGTTTGCATTTTTGTTCATTTTCTTGGCATTTTTGTTCAGTTTGTTGGTATGTTTGTTTAGTTTGTTGGCATTTTTGATTATTTTGTTGGCATTTTTGTTTAGTTTGGTGGGATTTTTGTTGATTTTGTTGACATTTTTGTTCATTTTGTTGGCATTTTTGTTCATTTTGTTGGCATTTTTGTTTAGTTTGTTGGCATTTTTGTTGATTTTGTTGCCATTTTTGTTCATTTTGTTGGCATTTTTGTTCATTTTGTTGGGAGTTTTGTTTATTTTGTTGGCATTTTTGTTTAGTTTGTTGCCATTTTTGTTTATTTTGTTGGCATTTTTGTTCATTTTGTTGGCATTTTTGTTCATTTAAGGGGCATTTTTGTTTATTTTAGGGGCATTTTCTTTTTTGGGCATTTTTGGCTTTTTTGTGGCATTTCAGAGGTATTCTGATTCAAGATTCTGCAATTTTTAGCAGAGAATTTGCTCTCTCTCTCTCTCTCTCTCCTTTGACATGTATCAGCTGAAAGCAGAAATGCACGGCTCAGATTATCCGTCCAGATCTGTGGGCCGACTGCTCCATTTCACCGTCCGATCGATCGCAGAGAGAGCGACGGCTTGATTGATGATGATATAGCGATTGATTGGTTAAATCCTCTCAACTTCAAAGTGCCCAAACAGACAGTATATATATATATATATATATACACGCGATTTAGAGCGAGACCTGCCCGCCACGAGCTGCCGATGGAGAGGTGAAATAAGAGGAGGAGAGGAGAGAGTCACGGGCCCCTGAGGGCCGATCGCACCGAGTGACTTTAAATTACCTGAGATTGGCTGGTGGCGTTGTCTTTGGGGAGAAAGACGAGGCGTTTGTTAGAGCGACCCAAACGCGTCTGTCCTGGTGGAGGCTGAACACCAGTAATTGCTGAATTGGCAGAGAGAGACAGAAGTGAACTGTCCACATAGGAGAAACTACAGGCTGCTTATAAGACTAAATGAGGGTTTGAAATGAACATCCGCCAAATGCGGGTATAAATCAGCGGTGGCGGGAGACGTGTCAAATCACCTGTCCGTTATCATGTTTACTCACTTTCCTGGGGAAGTTCGTGTAAGACAAACCTGCACACATTTAGCACAAATACTCGTGAGTCATCATGATATATTAAATACAGAGGAAGGGAGGAGATGCTGGATGACAGGATTTTGTCCTTAATGTATCAAATTTAAATTCTATATGTATCTATATATGTATTTGGTCTAGAATAAGTTCTGAATGGCGGGAAGCCAAATTGGCCGGCGAATCTCAAACCCTGATCGACACGTGAAGACTCGACTAACCGACTCCAGCTGAACATGTGTTGCTAAGCTAATAATGTCATATTCATATAAATACACATCACAAACGTTTATATTGCAAACCGCAAAACACGTTGCCCAGTGAGTGGCGCTAAAAAGAGTGTTTCGTTTTATTTCCGCAACAGGTGAACGTGGCAACATTTTATATGTCGAAGTTTGTACGCATCACTGCGTTTCTGAAAGATTAATGATCACGTTTTAAAATGACGTTCACACTAAAGCCTAAACCTACGTAACCGTAAATCGTAACTGTTGCATTTTAGCGTGTTTTTGAGGTATTTTATATCGACTTGTTCCCGATCTCTCCGTTGCACAAATACACTTTGCACCAGTTGAGCTACTGAGCAACCTCAGTTAGTTAATCAGTGAAACTCCAAACCATAGTAGTTTACAAATCATGCACTGTGGAAAAATGTGTTTTGAAGTCATAACATAGCCGCGTGAAAATGAGTCTTTATTAATCCATAAACTGCCCCGTAATCATAATTGTGTGTGAAAACGATTAAAAGTGCTCGTTGTTTTGCTGCCTCTAGTGGTCATTTCTTTTAGAAACTGCAGCGATGTGTACGTTTGCCCAATGAGCCTGTGTTGATATATTGGGGATATGTTTTACATATGTTGCAGTTTTGATTTAAGTATTAGAGTTTATATTATTCTCTGCGTCTTTTTGAGTGTTGTTTATACTCGCTTACAACAAGATTGACCATTGTCTGTTGTTCCCGGCGTTTTCACCTCCAACATCCGGTCATTGTTTCATACTTTTTAAGAATGGCTTACATTCGCTTTGAACAAAACCGACCATTTAAACACCATTTCAATCTCTTAATAGAACTAAACCGATTTATATTTAGAAAAAGAACCCGATTAATATTTCAATTTCTTAGTAGAACATAACTGATTCATATTTAGAAAAAAAGAGTAATATTTAAATTTCTTTGTAGAACAAAACCGATTAATATTTGGAAACATATTTTTTAAATAAAGTTTTCTCTTTTATATCTCTTAATAGAATAAAACGGATTAATATTTCAATCTCTGAAAAAGACAAAACTTACAAACATTTAAATCTCAAAATAGAACAAAACCGATTATTACTTAAATATCTTAATAGAGCAAAACCAATTATTACTTAAACATCTTAATAGAACAAAACCGTTTATTACTTAAACATCTTAGTAGACAAACCGATTTTTACTAAAATATCTTAATAGAACAAAACCGATTATTACTGAAATATCTTAATAGAACAAAACCAATTATTACTTAAAAATCTTAATAGATCAAAACCGATTATTACTTAAAAATCTTAATAGATCAAAACCGATTATTACTTAAAAATCTTAATAGAACAAAACCGATTATTACTTAAAAATCTTAATAGATCAAAACCGATTATTACTTAAAAATCTTAATAGATCAAAACCGATTATTACTTAAAAATCTAAATAGAACAAAACCGATTATTAATTAAACATCTTAATAGAGTAAAACAGATTATTGCATATCTTAATAGGGCAAAACCGATTATTACTAAAATATCTTAATAGAGCAAAACCGATTATTACTAAAATATATTAATAGACCAAAACCGATTATTACTAAAATATCTTAATAGAACAAAACTGATTATTACTTAAAACTCTTAATAGACCAAAACCGATTATTACTAAAATATCTTAATAGAACAAAACCGATTATTAATTAAACATCTTAATAGAGTAAAACAGATTATTGCATATCTTAATAGAGCAAAACCGATTATTACTAAAATATCTTAATAGAGCAAAACCGGTTATTATTTAAATCACTTTAATGGAACAAAATGATTATTTAAATCTCTTGCATAAAACCGATTAATATTTAAATCTCGTAACAAAATAAAACCGATTATGTAAATCTCTTAATACAACAGAAACCATTAATATTCAAATCTCTTAATATAATAAGCCCGTTGCTTTGAAAGCGTGTGTATTGTGAACAGTGCAGTACAGACAGATTTGACTGGAGTGAATTGTGGGATTGATTTGTCCATTAGGGAAGCGTGTTCACTACAGGAGCCGCGTGTCGTCCAGGTAGGGAACTGACTAGGTTAACTCGTTCCTGTTGGATGAGCACGTGTGCATGTTGTTATACGCTGCTGTTTTAATTACATTCATAACAGGGACATTAATTTGCAGTAATTGGACAGTTTGACCTTCAGCCGGGTCGACTCATCCAATTCATTATTTTCCCTTCTAGTTTTGTTTATGGCTGTATTGATTTAGAGCACAACGTTCCTCTCTCTCTCCCTCACACACACACACACTCAGTATAAATGGAATCGCACAGCAGAGGATCGTTGATTAAAGGAATGCAGCTCTGAAATGATTATTAAACCACTGATTATGCTGATATATAATTGTGGAAGAAAACAATACGACTGCAGAACGAGTCTCATTTTTCATAATAGATTATGGCTACGCTGTGTGTCTTTATGCAGGGATACTTTAGAGATGAAGCTCTCACACAGGTGTTTAATGCACAGAATCTCACTCATATGGACCAATCAGAGGCATGCATTCGGCATCACTGAAGCAACAGGATAGTATATATTTGGGCTGTGAAATATTCACTGGGTTAACTGTGCATGAACATTTTCAGATACAAATCATGATTCATTTACATTTTTTAAATGCATTTGGCAGATGCTTTTATTTAAAGTGTTCCAGATATGCATTTATCAGTGTGTGTGTGTGTGTACTCATACGGTCGAGCCGTGACCTTGGCTGTTCTGCCGTCAGTGTCTGAGAGAGTCGCGCATCCAGAACTTTCAAAGGCTTCTCTTATATGGAGATGGTTTTGGGGTGTTTTATGCAAATTAATTAGCATTCAACTCGGAATTCATTAACATCACAATGACGTTAATGCAAAAAAAAAATATATTTTTTTTTTTTGCAAAGGTGTAAATAAAGATTGTTGATAAAGAAATTCTGTTTCGGTTAAGTTTTGACTAGTTTAATCAATATAATTGCTTGTAAACTTCACACTACTTGTTTCTTTGTAATTATTTTTGTGAAATTTAGCAATTTTTAAACTTTTTTTTTTTTAAATCCTACCCTTTTTTTCAGTGTATGTGGAAATATTTAAATGTAAAAATAAATATGAATATGAGACCCGATGTTTTTTTAAATTTTGCATTTGGTTTAGTCATCATAAATCTTTGAATTGTTGATTGAGGTGGGTAAATGTGTGTGTGTGTGTGTGTGTGTGTGTGTGTACTCCTGAGAAGTTCTCGCCGGCGCCGGGTGATGTTGAAAGTTTACTTTTGTTCGTTCTGCAATAACAAAAGGCCTTTTAAGTCTGACTGGAAAATCTTTAGGAGAAATTGGCTCCTCTATCGAGGGGCGGTCATATTGATTCTCGCCCCTGGCTGGCGCTGCTAAAAAGATGGATAGATTTGTGTGTGTGTGTGTGCTTCTGAAGACCACAGTGTGTTCTCAGAGAGGTGTGAACGCTTAAAAACACATACGTCGTTGTTCATGAGCTTTGAGATGCTCCGTCTGACAGGAACAAATGTGTTCGACTCTCTCTCTCTCTCTCTGTGTGTGTGTGTGTGTGTGTGTGTGTGTGTGTGTGTGTGTGTGTGCTGTCTCAGTAAATGAAATCTCTTTAAAGACGTTTCTGCGCTGACACACACAAACCTTGTCAATTACTTCTCTTGTCTCCGCTAGTTATCCTCTCGTTCGCCCGATCCCAGCGGAGAGAGACGCTCGAAGGGTCGTGTGGTTTCCATAATTGCTTCACTGTCACTAAAGTCAAACACACACGATCTGCCTGTGTGTGTTTGGGATCCATAACACATTTACCTCGCTTCCTAATCTAGTTGTCTTGTGGCATTGTACAATGCAAACATTGATTTCCTCCTCAGTGTCTCGTCTTCCAGCACACACATCTGAACGTTCTTGTACAAATGACTGAAGATATTAAGTCCTGTTCTTGTTTATGCCTAAAGCTAGAAAAAATATGTTAATCTGTCAAAAATAAACTTAATTTAAAGGGTAAACAAGATTATGTATTTAGATATTTTCTTGTTTTTTAGTATTTATTTATTTTAGCACATAATATTTGAATCTTTCAATAGAACAAACTGATTAATTTAAGGAGATTTAAATCTAAATAGAATTTTTTTTAAAATATCTTAATAGATCAAAACTTTTATTATTTAGAAAAACAAAACCGATTATTACTAAAATCTCTTAATAGAGCAAAACCGATTATTACTGGCATATCTTAATTGGGCAAAACTAATTAATATTTAGAAAAACAAAACCGATTATTGCTTAAATATCTTAATAGACCAAAACCGATTATTACTTAAATATCTTAATAGACCAAAACCGATTATTACTGAAATATCTTAATAGACCAAAACCGATTATTACTTAAATATCTTAATAGACCAAAACCGATTATTACTTAAATATCTTAATAGACCAAAACCGATTATTACTAAAATCTCTTAATAGAGCAAAACCGATTATTACTGGCATATCTTAATTGGGCAAAACTAATTAATATTTAGAAAAACAAAACCGATTATTGCTTAAATATCTTAATAGACCAAAACCAATTATTACGTAAATATCTTAATAGACCAAAACCGATTATTACTGAAATATCTTAATAGACCAAAACCGATTATTACTTAAATATCTTAATAGACCAAAACCGATTATTACTTAAATATCTTAATAGACCAAAACCGATTATTGCTTAAATATCTTAATAGACCAAAACCGATTATTACTTAAATATCTTAATAGACCAAAACCGATTATTACTAAAATATCTTAATAGAGCAAAACTGATTAGTATTTAAATATCCTAATAGACCAAAACCGATTATTACTGAAATATTTTAATAAAGCAAAACCGATTATTACTGAAATATCTTAATAGACCAAAACCGATAAATGCTTAAATATCTTAATAGACCAAAACCGATTATTATTTAAATATCTTAATAGACCAAAACCGATTATTAATTAAATATCTTAATAGACCAAAACCGATTATTACTAAAATATCTTAATAGAGCAAAACCGATTATTACTAAAATATCTTAATAGACCAAAACCGATTATTACTAAAATATCTTAATAGAGCAAAACCGATTATTACTAAAATATCTTAATAGAGCAAAACAGATAATTACTGAAATATCTTAATAGACCAAAACCGATTATTACTGAAATATCTTAATAGACCAAAACCGATTATTACTAAAATATCTTAATAGACCAAAACCGATTATTGCTGAAATATCTTAATAGACCAAAACCGATTATTGCTTAAATATCTTAATAGACCAAAACCGATTGTTACTAAAATATCTTAATAGAGCAAAACCGATTATTACTAAAATATCTTAATAGACCAAAACCGATTATTGCTTAAATATCTTAATAGACCAAAACCGATTGTTACTAAAATATCTTAATAGAGCAAAACCGATTATTACTAAAATATCTTAATAGAGCAAAACTGATTATTACTGAAATATCTTAAAAGAGCAAAACCGATTATTACTAAAATATCTTAATAGACCAAAACCGATTATTATTTAAATATCTTAATAGACCAAAACCGATTATTATTTAAATATCTTAATAGACCAAAACCGATTATTACTGAAATATCTTAATAGACCAAAACCGATTATTACTAAAATATGTTAATAGAGCAAAACCGATTATTACTAAAATATCTTAATAGAGCAAAAACGATTATTACTAAAATATCTCAATAGAGCAAAACCGATTATTACTTAAATATCTTAATAGAGCAAAACCGATTATTACCTTAATATCTTAATAGAGCAAAACTGATTATTATTGAAATATCTTAATAGAGCAAAACCGATTATTGCTTAAATATCTCTATAAACCAAAACCGATTATTACTAAAATATCTTAATAAACCAAAACCGATTATTACTTAAAAATCCTAATAGAGGAAAACCGATTATTACTGAAATATCTTAATAGAGCAAAACCGATTATTACTGAAATATCTTAAAAGAGCAAAACCGATTATTGCTTAAATATCTTAATAGAGCAAAACCGATTATTACTTAAATATCTTAATAGAGCAAAACCGATTATTACCTTAATATCTTAATAGAGCAAAACTGATTATTATTGAAATATCTTAATAGAGCAAAACCGATTATTGCTTAAATATCTCAATAAACCAAAACCGATTATTACTTAAATATCTTAATAGAGCAAAACCGATTATTACTAAAATATCTTAATAGAGCAAAACCGATTATTACTGAAATATCTTAAAAGAGCAAAACCGATTATTACTAAAATATCTTAATAGACCAAAACCGATCATTACTAAAATATCTTAATAAACCAAAACCGATTATTACTTAAATATCTTAATAAACCAAAACGATTATTACTTAAATATCTTAATAGACCAAAACCGATTATTACTAAAATATCTTAATAAACCAAAACCGATTATTACTTAAATATTTTAATAGACCAAAACCAATTATTAATTAAATATCTTAATAGAGCAAAACTGATCACTACTTAAATCTCTTATAATAGAACAGGAGTGATTAATATTGAGTTGTGTTGTATTTAAGCGGAGATGTTTCTTTATCTGGAGGCCGAGCGCTGGGATGATTTCTAATGGACTTGCACAGAATGGAACCGAATGCTGATAGAATCGCAGATTAATGAATGCACGATTCTTCTGGCGCTTGTGTTCTTGCGTTCAGGTGTCGGCGGGTCGAGGTGTTTGACTCCCTGCTGGTAAATGCTGAAATAATGCATTAGCATTTAATTTCAAGGACGAAAAGGGCTCCGGCTGCTAAAACACAGCCCTGCATGCGAACACACACCAGAGATGGAGTCTGAGACACCTGTGCAAAGGTGCAACTCTCTGTTTGTGAATCATTACGTCAAGGAATTAAAGCCTTTCAGGATCTGAGACGGAATTCAATCAATCAATCAATAACGGCTGTAATGGATAACAGCAATACTGACCGATGCCAGCCGGGAGAATATTAATGAAGCACATCTGAACACGAGGAGCGAGACTGGTTTACCTCTGGGAGAAGCTTTGAGATAAAGCTGTTATCAGACCTCAGTGAAGCGGCTTCATCCATCATTCCCGCTCTACAGCAAACACACACACACACACACCGTTTAGATGCTGTGAGAACATGCTCTACATATTAATAATGCTCTAATTGGGTTTGATACCAGCAGATTGAGCTTTCAGAGCCGATTACCAGCAGGAGGAAGAACGTGTTTATCTCACTATCACTATCAACTTTTTTTCAGTTTAATTAGTAACGTTTTTAGTAATTTTGTTGTTTTTCATTTTTATAGGTTTTTATTTTGTTTTTAAATAAGTTTTTTATTAAGTTTCGTAACATTTTAAATATATATAATTTTGATTTTAATGTCTAGTTTTTTTTAGTCTTGGTAAAAAAAGTTTTTTCTATTTTTGTATTTTTATTAGTTTAAAAAAATGTGTAGCTTAATTTTTTGATTTACAAAAATGTTTTTAATTTTGTTTTCATTTTCAGCTACTTTAGTAGTTTTGTTCTTTGTATTAGTTTTTTTTAATTATGTGTCTAGTTTTTAAGTTTTCGTTTTAAATTTGAGCAATTTTTGTGGTAATCTTTGTTTTTGTCATTTTTATCTATTTATTTTTAAAATAAATGTCTACTATTTATTAAGCTTTAGTTTTTCAGTTTTAGTAACATTTTTGTTGATGTTTTGATATTTTTATGATTTATTTATTTTTTTGTAATATGTTTTTTTAAGTTTTCATTTTTAGTCTTAATAAATTGCTATGTAATTTTGTGGAGTTTATAAAATAAGTTTGTTTTTTAGGTTTTATTTTTTGTTTTATTTGAAGTAATAATAACCCTGGACTTGTATAAACTCATTTGTCCTCATGGAAGGGAAATCACAGCTGATCAGAACTTCTGAGTTTGATGATTTTGTGTTATTTCTGAAAGGTTTCAGTTTAATGACAATTTCCTCCGGACATTCAAAGTCAAGATACGGAAACGAGGAGTTATGATTGACGGAGACCAGAACTTTATGCAAATTACCTGTTACATGATCTGCTATCTACCATTGGCAGTGAACACAGTGGTCATGTGATCTACCTGCTTTTATTGGCAGATCACATGACCTTACTGTTTTATGGAGTTTTTTTTAAGAAAGATTTTTCATCAGCTGACAGCCTAATTTCCATTCCTAAAACAGAGTAAAATAAACAATCTTAAAAGGATATTTCACCCAAAAATAATCATTTAGTCATCATTAACTCATCATCATGCGATTACAAACTTGTATGACTTTCGTCTGCTGAATACAAAAGAAGATATTTTGAAGAACTTTGGGAACCAAACAACATTGGAGCTCAAAATATCTTCTTTTGTATTCAGCAGACGAAAGAAAGTCACACAGGTTTAAAACGACACGAGAGGAGTGAATCATTCCCAAAAACAATCATGCGTCCAATTTTGGCACAATTGATTCGTCATCTTGTCAGATCATAGTTCTGTGTGAGAAACAGATCCAAATTTAAGTTGATATTCAATGAAAATCTTAAAATATTGTGCTTTTATATTTGTGTTGAATGTCATTGATATTACATTACTACATTATAATAATGTCAAATTATTCGTTTTTGGCAAAACTTTGATGTCAAAGGTTGTGAATTCAATTAATCAGTATTTTGAGAACTCAATTTTGAAAACTTCCCATAAGTGAAAACCGGATCAGGAATTGAAACTTATTGAAATAATTTTTCCATTTTATTTGTTTTTACAAAAGTTTTAATTTTTATTTTATGTAATTTTTAGTAATTTTTTCCCATTTTTATTATTATTTTTTTTAAAATAAGATGTCTAGTTTTGATTAAGTTTTTTTTTAGTCAGTACAATTTTTACTATATTTTGTCATTTTATTATTATTATTTTTTTAATAAAACGTTTTTATTGTTTTCATTTCTATTTTTTGTAAATTAAATAATTTTGTTGTTTTTTTTGTCATTTTTGTATTATTATTAAAAAAGTCTAGTTTAAGTTTTCATTTTTGTTTTAGTAAAAACATTTTTTAATAAGTTTACAGTTTTAGTATTAGTTTTAGTATATGTTTTTTTTTTTTTAATTTACATAATGTCTAGTTTTTAAGTTTTCGCTCTTCAGTTTTCGATAAATTAAGTATTTGAGTTGTGTTTTTGTCATTTTTCTTAGTTTTGGTCTTTGTTCTCCCCCTCCACAGCTCCACATCCTCATGTCGCCCGGGAGTGTTTGGTCTCGCGTCCCACATGCTGTTCGGATGCAGAACAATCGAGTGCAAACATTGATTGAAATACAGTCGGCCCCTCGAGTCTGAGATTTATGCGCATTTCTAGAAACAAACATGCGTTAGTGAAGTGCAAACACAGATGATCAATGGGCCGTGTTTGCACACGCTGAGAGGCCACACACACACGCGCGCGCCGAGGGCCTCATATAGGGCTTTTGAACAGATATGAAAGATTAGCGAGTGTGAAGTGTTCTGCGTGTTGGAGGTTGACGTCGCCGGCTTGATTTGCATTTGTCTTTGTGATGTACGACTCCACATATTAAGCGGCGATAACCTGCTTTCTGTCCCAGGTGCCTCGTCATTCAGAGAGTTTCCACCCACACGCTCCCAGTTAAACTGGAAACAGCAATATCACATGTCAAACAATCCTTTCAAGTGAGAAAACAGACACTGATGGAGTGTGTTTGGAAATAAAACCCGTTTCATAGTTTTATGAGCTCAGGTTGATGGGGAAAGATCCTGCAGCTTTTCTGAAACTTGAGCTTCCTCGTCAGTGAATTGTATTTCTCGACTCTTGCTAGTTGGTAACACTTTCTTTCAACAGTCCACTTCAGGTATTCTGCTAACTATAACTAACCCTAACCTGACAGTCTACTAATACACTTCTGAGAGGAATCGGAGCAAAAATGTTTTTGTTTCTAGCCCTTACGGTTCATAAATGTGAGTGCAAATCTGGACAGTTGGTGGCGCTAGAGGGATTGAGTTGGAGACTATAAATTTGGTAAGGTGACAGAAGACACTGCCCTCGATCAATGTGCCAAATTTCATAACTTTCCTACGAGCGGTTCTTCTATGGGCAGCCATAGACTCAAGAGCAGAAGACGATGACGACTGACGATTACAACAGTGAAACGAGACTAAAACACACGATTACACAAGATTTTTCCGCCATTTTGAATTTTTAGAAAAACATATTATTTCAAACTTTTACAAAAATTCAACTAGATATCTCTAGATCATGCCGACAACACATGGAATTTGTCAAACTGAACTCAAATAACGCAAACGAATTCAACGAAGACCACGACAAAATGGATGTTGCGGTATATCTCCGCAACGCTTTAACGAATTCGGACCAAACTTGGTGTGTGTGTGTGTAATGACAATCATGACCTGAGGGAACCTGCACAGTTTCTGCGCAGCGCCACCTAGTGGTCTGGAGATATGCTTATGATACTTAATAATTTGGCCAAAAATCACGAAACTGGTCTAGACGTGTTTTTTCGAACTCCTCCTAGACCGTTGGTCTGATTTTCACCAAAATTGAAACAAGAGAGATCCAAAGAGTTATGGATTTCGTTTTCATGTTACGGTTACGTTTTTTTTTGTATACAGTATCAAGTTGATACACGCTAAAACGACTGTATCTGTGCAACGCTTGTCACCCGTCTCTGACCACACCACATGAATTTGGTCACAGCGCCACCTATTGGTCGAAAGTGATAGACCATTAAATCATATTACTAGTGACTGTATTTGTGATTTTTTTAGCTATTTTGCCGGAAATAATTTTAATATGTCTTTAATTGCTCATTGTTGCAGTTGGTCTGAAGCTGAACCATGTTGGCGTAACTTATCGTGACTTTGTGATCAGGTGATATGAAAATGTGCTTTTTTGCTTATAACTTCTGTACGGTTTGGCCAAAAATCACACAACTGGTGTCTTTAGATTCGGTGCTGCACGCCGAGTCGAACCATACCCAATTTTACCATGTCGGCCATTTTGATTTTATCTTTAAACGCTATATTTTTGCTGTTGTTTTTAAAACGAAACACACTGCTGTAATCTGTGACTGAAAGCAGCGGTTCAGTGGATACGGCTCTGCTCTCCTTCACTGTATGTTCTTGAGTTCATGAAAGACTGTCACACACACACACACACACACACACACACACACACTTCCAAGGCTGTCTGTCTGACGGCGTCTCCATTGTGTCCCGACAGCGCCGAGAGAATAGAAGATGAGCTTGTTCTCCTCTGCCTTTCAGCGCTCACTAAATCTCCTGTCCTCTCACTCGTGTAAGCGGACAAAAGCCCGAATATATCATCAGATAACCGTTACTGCGTGAGTTTGGAGGAAGACAATAGAGTATATCTGTCATCAGTGAAGCGCTGGCCGCTAAAACAGGCCTGAGTCACGGAGAGTCCACACACACACACACACACACACACACACACACACACACACACACACACACACACACACACACACACACGCTAACAGCTTGAGGACTGAATCAGACGGTGACGTGTAAATATATCATCAGGTAATTAAACACACACTCTCTCTCTTTCTCTCTCACACACACGCACACACACACACACACACACACTGTCTCTCTCATACACACACACACACGCGCGCACACACACACACGCACACACTCTGTCTCTCACACACACGCACATGCACACACACACTGTCTCTCTCATACACACACACACACACACACACACACACACATACATACACAGTATTTCTCTGACACACACGTACACACACACGCACACACACACTCTCAGTCTCTTCTCTCTCATACACGCACACGCACAAACACTCTGTCTCTCACACACATGCACACACACACACACACACTCTCATACACACCCCCCCCCCACACACACACATACATACATACACAGTATTTCTCTCATACACACATGCACACACACACACACACACACACAATCTCTGTCTCTCACACACACACACACACACACACACACACACACACACAGTCTCTCTCTCACGCGCACACACACACACACACACAGTCTCTCTCTCTCATACACACACACATACACACACACTGTCTCTCTCTCTCTCTCTCTCTCTCACTCACACACACACACTCTCAGTCTCTCTCTCACACACACACACACACACAGTCTCTCTCTCTCTCTCACACACACACACACACACTCTCAGTCTCTCTCTCTCACACACACACACACACACACAGTCTCTCTCTCTCTCACACACACACACACACACACAGTCTCTCTCTCTCTCACACACACACACGCATGCATCTTAATGCATTTTGTTACATAAATTCAGGAATACATCACATTTTGGAAAGTAAAAGGGTTGTAAACACACACACACACACACACACACACACACACACACACACACACACACTAGCGCTCCAAGAGTGATTGATCAGATCTGGCATGTAAAAGGTGCTCTTCTGTTTTTCTTGTTTATGCAAGCATTATTGTGCATTTGTGTGTGTGTGTGCGTGTGTGTGTGTAACAGCTCCTATGTTGATTTACAATGAGTTTGCAAGCGCTGCCACACACTGAAATATTAATTTATTTGCCCTTTATTTTCCATTTACTCCGAGTGCACAGTCGCGGCGTCGGGTCGTTCACACACACACACACACACACACACACACACACACACACACTCAGGCTAAATCTCCTGCGCGGCTGCGCTAGCGATGTGGCGTTACTCGTGTGTCCGTGCACCCGTCCGCTTCTGCGTTCCCATAATCCTCTCCCTCAGGTCAGGCTGGAGCTCAGGGGACTATGAGTGTACGTAAGATTATAAAGCACTTTTATTCATATTTCATGGCTTGAGTCGCTGATTCAACCAAACAAATCATGTTTGACCGTCACAAAAACCCTGTAAATGACACCTTGCGCAGTAAAACTTCAGCACTGAATTTACAGTGAATATAAATTCAAGAGCGTTTTTAATTTATAGAGCTCTGTGTTTATCGTTAGAAAGCACTTTGGTCAATTTATGCTGTTTGGACCTTTCTAGAGCCATAAAGGTGAAGTGTGTAAACTGATTTGTTAATGTTTCATCGATTACTGCACTAAAAATGTGGCAATAATTGTTTCCATGCTGTTCGTTTGTGTTTTCCATATTATACTCTTGAGCTGGATGTTTATTGTCATAAAGGTGCTGTATAAATACATTTAACATTGAGACTTTAGTCTTAAAATACTTAGTATTTCTGTCTTGTTTCCAGTCCAAATATAAAGAAAATCTGAAATCAAGACGCATTTACTAGATGAGTCCAATGCCGTACGATATTATGTCTTGTTTTCAGGGGAAATAAAACCAAATTATGTGAGTCGTTGCTTAAAAAGAGCAAAATGATCTACCAATGGAATAAGATAAATAATCTTCATTCAAACAGAGATTATTTTTTTTTATCCGATTGGCAGAAAATTTAGCTTGTTTTAAGCAACGGCTCACTTCATTTCCACAGAAAACAAGAAATAACATTTTTACTACCTAAAGGGTACATAAATCATTTATTTTTACATATAAATCATACTGTTGTGGTCTATATAAAGCATAATTGCAATGCTTGGGTCTGTATTCCTCATTATTAAAGCTCCACAAGCCCCTTTTCTGATGTGCGTCTGTGAGCGACCCGATTCAAAGCGGCCCCTTTAAATAAAAAGGAGATGCGTCACACCCCGCCCGCTCTCCAGGTCCATGAGTTCACGGTCAGTTCAACTCCCCACGTTCGGCCATTATTGTAGTTTGATTAGAGATATACGATTATATACGATACCTTCAAAGAACATTTTTATTCACACTTTAATAAAATGTCAACAACAGAAGACTTGTCCATCAAGCCGAACATATTCGAGTTGATAAAGATGACGACGAACCTGCAGAACAACCTCTTCTTCATATGGATGTATTGGTATGTGAGTTAACTGTTTTGTGTTATTAGTGAAAGTCGACTATTTCTCTTGTTAAAACAAGCACACTGACAAGATAAATGACTACGGTCTAATCTTACCACTAACAATCTGTATTGATAATATGATACGTTTAGAAAAGCAGCTAAAACTCAAGAACAATAATACTGCAGACGTGTAACGTTACTTCAAAACTAAAACAAAGAAAGACAAAGGTACTGCTAAACCATGACCACCATGTGTTTTAAGAAAGTAAAGTACTTTATTTTTATTAACGATATTTACAGCTTATCGAAATGCTCTGTTCGTCGTTTACCTTAATTTACCCCTCATTCAATCGGCAAACCTTCTTTATAATGGCGACGGTTGTTGAAGTGGGAATCCTTGAAGTGCTTCAGGTCACTAACGTACATCCAACAACCGAACATTTTGACTTGCCCTCTCGTAACTTCTGCATCATTGAGCTCGGACTACAAAATCGGAGCGAGAAATAATAATGGCGGATTTCTCGAAGTGTTGGGCCGGTAGTCGATGTCCTTATTTTGCTGCAAATACGGTGACGTGATAGTTCAAAAAACGTCATAGAAAACAGAAAAATCTCAACAGGTTGAAAAATATGACCAAAACAGAATATAAAGATATAAACGAAGAATAATTTCATCTTTTCTGTACTTATAAACACTCCAAATATACAACAAAATGCATTTAAGGGCATGATATGTCCCCTTTAACGCATCTTGATTTAAGATTTTTTTTTTAATATTTGGACTGTAAAATTTGACAGAAAGTTAAAGATGACACACTGTTGAAGGTGAAGTGTGTTTCATCAACACAAAACCCTATAAATGACCGCACACGCTCACCTGTTCACTGCAGGAATTAAGAGCGCCGGTCCCGTCAGGACTATGAGGATGAATGAGAACCAACGCCGGGTGATTTAAAGGGGAAGTCTGGTCTCGCGCCACTGCGAAATGACTCAGATTTATGCTCGGCGAGCAGCGTTTAACGATGATAGAGTTTGGACACTTCATTTCTGTCACTGTGGGATTGGCTCGCGCGCCGCTAATGATGGTAATATATGTTGTGGCTGCAATCCCTCTCCATCTCGGTTTAAGCGCTCCTGTTGTTGGGCATATTGCATTACGAGCGGACGGAAAGACGCGTAATGGATGCGTTCGTTCATTTCCAGAAACGCGCTGACGATGTGAATGTCGTTCTGTTGCAGGCGATTGTGACTTCGAGAAACCCTTCACTTCCTGCGGATACACTCAAGGACGAGACGACGACCTCGACTGGGAACAGGTCGACACCGGTGAGAGGCCTTCGCTGGACCCGTGGATGCCACCCGGTGAGACACACACACACACACACACGTTTGCTAAAAAAATGCTGGGTTGTTTCAACCCAATTTTGGGTCGAATAGCCTATGGACAAACCCAATTGTTGGATTAAAAAAAAATTTAATTTATAAAATTAACCCACACTGTAAAAAAAATATTTTCAAGATTTGTTATCACAACATATTTTCTTTTGTCAAATCAACTTTATAATAATTTATTTAGTTGAGATAACTTATTATTTTGAGTTTCTGATGGTTAAATTAATCTACCTCATTGTATTAACTCACTTTTTCCAGTTCAATCAACTTAAAATAACCCAGGTTACTTACTTTTTTAAGTTAAACCAACACATTTTTTTACAGTGTAGTAATCACAACATTTGTCAAATCAACTTAAATAATTTATTTAGTTCAGATAACATATAATTTTGAGTTTCTGATGGTTAAATTAATCTACTTCATTGTATTAACTCACTTTTTCCAGTTCAATCAACTTAAAATAACCCAGGTTACTTACTTTTTTAAGTTAAACCAACAATTTTTTTTACAGTGTATAACATTTTTTCTTTTGTCAAATCAACTTTATAATAATTTATTTAGTTGAGATAACTTATTATTTTGAGTTTCTGATGGTTAAATTAATCTCCTTCATTGTATTAACTCACTTTTTCCAGTTCAATCAACTTAAAATTCTAAGGCAACCAGGTTACTTACTTTTTTAAGTTAAACCATCTATATTTTTTTACAGTGCAGCAGCTGGGTTTGTCCATATTTGACCCAAAATTGGGTTAAAATAACCCAGCATTTTTTAGAGTGTAATATTGATCTTTCTGGCCGTTCATTCGTTGTGATTTTGACATGTTTTTGACGGAGATGTGAGTGGCGTTTGCCTTGCCGAAACCGCTATGGGTTAAAAACAACCCAATGGCTGGGAACACATGTTGGGTTTATTTTACCCAGCAAATTGGGTTATTTAACCCAGCATTATGGGTTGATTTATTATTACAATAGAACTTGCTTTTCACTCAAACTATATCACTCAAACCTCTAAAAAAAAAACACTGGGTTAAAAACAACCCAAGGGCTGGGGAAATATATTTGCTCTTGTTTTAAACACAAACTCAATTCATTTCGATACATTTTCCAACCTTAATATCTTCAGTCACTTTGCTTCTTCTCCAGTAAACGTCTCTTGATTTCTTGATCTGGAACAGAAGTAGGCCTTGAAAAGGTTTCAGTTTGGAGCAGAAAGTCATGGCATTAAATGCTGCGTACGCTGCAAACAATGGATATTTTACTGTCTCGTTTTCCAGAACAAATCTAAACATTCCTAAATCAAGATGCTTTTACTGGAGAAGAAGCACAATGGCTGAAGATACACTCTAAAAAATGCTGGGTTGTTTTAACCCAATTTTGGGTAAAATATGGACAAACCCAGCCATTGGGTTACATTTTTAAATTACATTTTTAACCCAATGTGCTGGGTTTGTCCATATTTTACCCAAAATTGGGTTAAAACAACCCAGCATTTTTTAGAGTGTAGTAAGTAAAAACTGTATCAGAGTTTTAGCTTTTAAACAAGAACAAATATCTGCGCCAATGGAGTCCTTTTTAATTAAAGGGATAGTTCACTTTGAAATTAATTTTTGATATGTTTTATCTGACCTCAAGGGCATCCAAGATGTAGGTGTCTTTGTTTCCGCAGTATTTTCAATTTTGATATTTTTAGGTCAAACCGTTCATATAATGGAGGTCTATGGTCACCACCTCAAAGAGCAGCACAGAGAAGTCCAAATTAAACATGATTTAATGACTTAGACACGCCTAAGACACGAAACGAGCGGTTTGTGTGAGAAAACCAACAGTGTTTATATCGTTTTACCTCGTGTAATCACAGCCACTGACGGCACGGGCGCTTCGGTCTGGAAGTGATCGCTCGCGCGCCGACGTCACTCTTTGTTTATACAGAGATTTGGGAAGTTTGACCTTTCACTAAACATGTTTAGATATACGGGAAACCGCAATGGAAGACGAGTTCGGGATATCTAAATATGTTTAGTAAAAGGTAAAACTTCCGAAATCTCCGTGTAAATATTGAGTGACGTCACACGCGAGCGATCACTTCCGGCGTAACATTGAACTGATTCAGTTCGGTTCAGTTGGACATTGAACAACTGATTCAGATCACTGTGATTACACGAGGTAAAAACAATATAAATACTGTTGGTTTTCTCACACAAACCGCTCGTTTCGTGTCTTAGGCCATCAGTGTGTCCTTACATTTACGAGTCATTAAATCATGTTTAATTTGGACTTCTCTGTGCTGCTCTTTGAGGTGGTGACCATAGACCTCCATTTTATGAACGGTTTGACCTAAAAATATCAAAATTGAAAATACTGTGGAAACAAAGACACCTACATCTTGGATGCCCTTGAGGGAAGATAAAACATATCAAACATTAATTTCAAAGTGAACTATCCCTTTAAGTTTATTCTTCTGACTCCATTGGCAGATGTTTGTTTCTATAATGATTGACTCGTGTGGCATTCGATGTGATGCCGCATTCGTCACCCACTGAATTAAAGCTTGTAATCTGGTTCTGGCTGGTTTGCTCTTTATTGAGGAGTGTTTGAAAGAATAGAGAAGACGAATGTGAAGCGAAACCGGCGAAATGCTGGACGACCACTTTATTAGAGAGTAAAGGATGAAGAATGCCTCGTTCCTCCACTAACCGGCCCGGTTATCGCTCACATTACGGTAAAAGGCTGTAAATGTGACCAGCGCTCGATATCAGCTGGATGACTCCATTGTGCCGGTAATGGAGGAAAGACAAAAGCTCTTGGAATGAATTTTTATATCAAAACACGCAAATCTATTTTAATTAAAGCATTTTTTCCTCTCGCTGTGGCATATTGGAAGTCATTAGCATGCTCTTCCCGTATCTCTCTCTCTCTTTAATGTTGCATTGATCGCGTATGATTTGATTTGAGATGAGGACTCTGAGCTGGCGTGGGACCGACAGCAGTGTGTGTGTGTGTGTGTGTGTGTGGGACTCTGGGACTGACAGATCCTCAGGAATCAGACTAATGGAGACGCTGCGCCGAAACGCATTGGGGAACGCCTCAGGCGTGACCGGTGTCTGAATCACGCCAATCCTATTGACCTGAGCCAACGCCTATGATGTCATCATCGTGCGACCCGGAAGTATAAAAGGGGCACCTTGCAAACATGACATTCATCTCCTCGTCTTCAGGGACTGTGATGAGGTTCCCAGAAGGACATTGGATCCCCTTGAGAGGAGTGTATTTGATTGTAATTATTTAAATTGCATTCAAAATGCATGTATTCAAACTGTTAATTCTATAATTAGGAGTTTTTAATGTTTATTTATTTATTCAAAAGGGACGATGCATATTGATAGACATCTTAGTTTTTCAGCAATGTAAATATGCCAGAATTATCCCCAGGGCTACTTTCCATCTGCAGTCCCCCGTCAGGTCATCACAAACAACACTTAACAAAACTAACATTTAAGTTTAAATAAGATGCGAACATATTACAAAAGACACCACTGTTTTCAGACAAATTACACATATTCAATAAAGTGCTATTCTGTGTACTTCAAATACATTGCAATTATGCTAAAATACTAGAATTACAATAAGTGCTGGATCTGATTGTTTCTGAACCAGCATTTATTGTAATTTCTGATCCAGCATTTATTGTAATAAGTGCTGGATCTGATGTTTTTGGAAAGAAGTCTCTTCTGCTCTACAGGACTGTGTTTATTTGATCAAAAATACAGTAAAAATAGTGAAATATTATTGTAATGTAAATCATCTGTTTTCTATGTGAATAAATGTTAAAGTGTAATTTATTCCTGTGATTTTCAGCATCATTACTACAGTCTTCAGTGTCACATGATCCTTCAGAAATCACTCTAATATGAGGATCTGATGATCAATAATAGTGAGTTGATAAAATAGAAAACTGTGTTTTTAAACTGTTTTTGCAGTATTTTTGATCAAATAAATGCAGCTTTGGTGAGCAGAAGTGACAAAAATTGGAATTATTCCAAACGTTTGACCACACTCTTAGAAGAAATGGTTCTGTTTAGAACCAGAAATGGTTCCATCCCCCGCTTCATATATGGAACTCCAAAATGGTTCTATATAGAACCATTTTTTTTTTGGTAAAAGGTTCTATTGGTCAAGTATGGAACCCCAGGGTTCTATATAGAACCCAGAGGAACCCTTTTTTAAGAGTGTATAGCATAGACATACAGTACAGTATACATTAGACGTCACCTTGGCTCCGGCAGTTCATTGGAACGAATGCGTCAATAGAGCCGCCATCTTGAAACAGGGGAGCCCCTCCACTTTAATGCATCAGCGTCAATGTAGTAGACAGGTCTAACGGAAATAAAATCACCATAAATCATCATGAATGCGATTTTTCTTGTTTTTTTGGTTTGTTCCAACGGTCAGACATGTATTTATCATTGATTCCAGAAAGAATTTTTTTTTTTTTTTAAACATTCTTCCTAGTTCAGATTTCATCCGTGAACTTCATACGCTGCACAAAAGTCCGCCACCATCAATGAATTCGAAGTAAAGGCAGAGATAGCAGCGTTACCTAGCTACTTCCTATGACAAGACCCCTGTTCCAAGATGGCGGCGGTTTTGACGCATGCTTAGAACCCCAAGGTGAGGTCTAGTGTATATGTCTATGAGTGTATAGAACCTTTTAGGGGTTCCAAATATGTAGCGCTGATAGAATCTTTTAAGGTTCTAAATAGAACCTTTTCTTCTAAGAGTGCAGAAACAATCAAATACTTTCTCTTCCATCAGAAATGAAAAACAAACAAAAACTGTAAAAAAAATATTTTCAAGATTTGTTATCACAACATATTTTCTTTTGTCAAATCAACTTTATAATAATTTATTTAGTTGAGATAACTTATTATTTTGAGTTTCTGAACAATCAAATACTTTCTCTTCCATCAGAAATGAAAAACAAACAAACTTATCTAGTCAAAATTATACAAAATACAGCTTTATGTGTGTATGAAACTTTAACTCTGACTGTTGTCTGGTGTGACTGAAGTTAGTTTTTGAGTTTAGATTAGTTAGCGAGTGCATTAAAGGGTTAGTTCACCCAAAAATGAAAATTAAGTCATTAATTACTCACCCCCATGCTGTACCAACCCCGTAAGACCTTCGTTCATCTTCGGAACACAAATAAAGATATTTTTGATTGAATCTGAGAGCTGGATCAGTCCTACATAGACTGCCTAAGGGACTGGCTCTTGACGGCCCATAAAGTCATTAAAGAAAAGGTTTAAATATTCCATGTGCCTACAGTGGCTCAACTATAAGTTTATCAAGCGACGAGACTACTTTTTGTGTGCGAAAAAAACATAAATAACGACTTTATTCCACTATTCCATTACTTCCTTATGGGCGCATGCGCGAGAACTGAGACAAGGACGTTCTCATTCGTCTACTTCTTGTTACCGGCTGCTCACCGCTTAGGGGTTTTACCGCCATCTACCGTATAAGATGATGTGCTGATATTTACAAGCAGAGGAAGATGCGCGTTGTACATACGCTTTTCAATTAGCATATTTTCCGCACTATAAGGTGCACTTAAAAGCTTTTAATCTTCTCAAAAAACGACAGTGTTCCTTATAATCCGGAGCGCCTTATATATGGATCATCATCTTATACAGTAGGGGGCGGTAAAACTCCTAAGCGGTGAGCAGCCGGTAACAAGAAGTAGACGAATGAGAACGTCCTCGTCTCAGTTCTCGCGCATGCGCCCATAAGGAAGTAATGGAATAGTGGAATAAAGTCGTTATTTATGTTTTTTTCGCACACAAAAAGTAGTCTCGTCGCTTGATAAACTTATAATTGAGCCGCTGTAGGCACATGGAATATTTAAACCTTTTCTTTAATGACTTTATGGGCCGTCAAGAGCCAGTCCCTTAGGCAGTCTATAGGACTGATCCAGCTCTCAGATTCAATCAAAAATATCTTTATTTGTGTTGCGAAGATGAACGAAGGTCTTACGGGGTTGGAACAGCATGGGGGTGAGTAATTAATGACTTAATTTTCATTTTTGGGTGAACTAACCCTTTAAGAGTCCGAATGAATGCTAAATGTTTATCTGATGAAAGCTGGGTCCTGCCGATGGCGGATCAAAGCATCAGGTCGCATTAGCGAGTCACGCGTCAATCGCTCATGAATCTCAAACATGCGTTCGGTATCGATCACGCCGGATCACATGATCTGATCATTAAGAGCCCATGAGCACACGAGATCACAGCAGCAGAATGTCAACATCTCCGTCTCCTCCTCCTCCTGTAAGTCTCGGTGACGTGCTGCACTTGAACATCGTATAGATCGTTTAATGCGAAATGCATTTCCTGGCCAGTTTGAAACAAAAGAAGAAATGCACTAAATAAATGATGAATTATGCATCTTAATTACTGTAAAATCCCCCTCGCAGCGTCTTCAGGGTTCGTGTCTCTGGATTTATATGAGACTCGCCTCCATGTGTCTCACAGCAAAGGATTGTGGGAGAAGTTAAAGAACCCTCTCATTAATGAGTTTCTCTCCTCAATACTGAATCAATCATAACTCAGAATATGATGATTCTCCTGAGTCCTGCCTGTAGATGTGTGTGTGTGTGTGTGTGTGTGTGTGTGTGTGAGCGCCCGCAGACGTGGACGAGACCAAAGACTTGAGCTCCAGCTTCGTTCACAGCGCGCTCGAGGACCACATTCAGATGCAGGGAATTATAACTCTTATTTAATTTATGCAACTTTTTTTTGCATATTTTTACTCCGGATATACTTCAAATATTGGCTTTCTTGAAGAAAAAAAATGAAAAAATGATGTCTGTCTCGTTATCCTGCACAAACATCTACACATTCGTAAATCAAGAGAAGATGATAAGTCGTGTTTTCTGAAACTTACTTAAAAAAATAACAAATATCTGCTAATGGTGTCAGAAAAATAATCAATTTAAAGATTGTTTTTCTGACCCCATTGGCAGATATGTGTTATTCTTTTAAGCATTAAACATGCAAAAATAAATAAAAAACTCATATAAATGAATTTAAGAAACAAAATAATACATCTACAGTACAGTACATTAATATACTAATCAGAAAAAAATAATAATGTAACAAAATAGATAGTGTTAACCCTCAAACCGTATTCATTTTATAGCCCTTAATCCCGTAATTGTGGACAAATGTGGGCACAAAGGACTCAGGTGTGATCCTAATTTTTATGTATTATAAATGTTATATCACTGTCTTCGATAAAGTTTTGTCTATCCATTTATGGTGTTTTTTTAAATTTTGGGGGTATTTTGGAATTTATATACTTCAAAAAGTACCATATTTTCTATGTAATTAAAGCTTATATTTTTATGTTTTAAATTTTAATTATTTTTAACTACATTAAAATATCATTCCAATAAGTTCTTAGAGCTAAAATCTAAAGATGAAGTGACTTTGCTGTCACCTGGTGTGTTATTTTGGTATTAAATTAACCAAAAAAAACAATAATATCAATAGCCATATATATAGTACTTAATGGCTGCATATATAGGCTTAACTCTATGGACCACTGTATAAAATGAATTTGACCTCTTAAGTTTTTTACTATCACAAGTTAAAATTGTAATTTAAAAAAATATATATATCTGTGTTAGGTGAGACTATACAAAGATGCCAAAATATGCTTAGATAAATATAACCATGATATAAGGAAAAGACAAAGTAGTAGATCATTTATCATTCATTTCAAACTGCATATAATACTAATTTTCACAGTATAAATTTGTTTTATACATGAAAATACAATATATAGCTTTCATTTTGAATTTTGGGTCTTTCGCGTCAACATCAAAAAAGGGAGCAGATACATGTAAGAATATTATTATATTATATTATATCCATCTGCTCCTTCTGATCATGGAAATGTAAAGGAAATTTCAAATGAATTGTATGTGATTGGTAAAAAATAATGCATTTTATCAAAAGAATAAAGCTAAAGCTAAAGCTAACATTTATATTTAACATTTTTTAGACATCATCCTCATCTGATGTGTGTTCCCCGAACGTCACATGACTCTCTTACTCTGCTCCATTTACAAACATAATTTGATTGCATTTCTGCAGATCCATTTGGAGACGTTCTCACACGGCCTATTAAGAAATCCAGAATATTCGTCTCTCAAGATCAAAAGCGGCGAAATTCGTACTTTTTTTTCCTAATGAAGCCTCGTCTGGAATGTTATTTGTTTTTACGGGCTCATTAACTGAATTAAGCGTTCTGCATACAGTAGCGCGGCGCTTCATCCCCCCCGCGGACGCCAAACATCCCTCCTGTTGTTCAGAGACACTTTATTCTGTCATGGAGACTGAAGGACGGAGGAATTAAATCAGAACTTCAATCACATCAGCTAAAGATGACGTCCCGCGGGAAACAGCCACAACATCACGCTAATTGCGTTTGCCGCATTTGCAACTTTGTGCGAATGTTTGTGATGTCAGAGGGAAAGTCAAGCGGGACACAGAGACGCGCTTATATGATTATAGGGCAGCGCTCATGCTAACTTCAGCTGACGATACAACACTGTTCAGTCTGATGAATACAAACTGATATTTAGCTATTTATGCTAACATGAATTTCCTAATCGGTGGGGAAAATCCAGCTTTTAATATTGTTAATGTGGCGTTTTTAATACACGTTAACACACACACACACCTTATTATGAACTTATGAACTTATGTGAACTTATGCTGAGTATTTCCTCCTAAAAACAAAAGACAGTCTCAAAAACACGCTTTGAAATCGCTGGTGTTTCTGACGTCACAAACCACCTTGTAACCAATCAGATCAACGTGTGATCGTCGAGTGAGTGAGTGGAGGCGGGGCTCATTTGCATATTCATAGAACCGCGCATACTAATGAGGCGTGTCGAGTTACACTCAAGATAGACATTGCGAAACATTTCTCAAGGAAAAAACTTTTAAATGTGTAATTTTGGGGATCAAATGATGGACTACAGGAGGACTTTAAAGGGATAGTCCACCCAAAAATGAAAATTAACCCGTAAGACATCCTAGCTGTAATTTACTTTGTTTTCAGCCGAACACAATCAGAGTTATATTAATAATATCCTGGCTCTCTCATAAAAGTAATCCATGGGTTGATAACGGCCGGATGAAAGAGAAGCGATGCGTTTTTGACAAAATCTACTGAAACGTATGATATTTTTATAGCACAATAACCTCTGATGTGTCAAAAGATGAAGGAATGTTTTATTTTTCAATCCATCACCCCTTTAATATCATTGAGAACAGTATTTTAGTTTTATTAATATTTTTTTAAATAATAATTTTAATAAAATTTTTAGTCATTTTATTAGTTGTTTTGTTGTTTATAATATATTTATATTTCTTTTTAGGTTTTATCTTCAGTTTCAGTTTGTATTTATAAAAGGAGTATTATTATTTTTAGGAGTATTATTATTTGTATTATTAAAGGAGTTGTTCACTTTTTTTTTTTTACTTTTGCTGATAATTTACTCGCCCCCGTGTCATCCAAGATGTCCATGTCTTTCTTTCTATAGTCAAAAAAAAAATTAAGGTTTTTGATGAAAACATTCCAGGATTTTCTCCATATAATGGACTTCAATGGGGACCAAACGGTTCAAGATCCAAAAGACAGTTTCAGTGCAAACTACAAAATGTTCAAAGGGCTTTTAACAACACCAGACGATGTATAAGGATCTTATCATCGCTCATTTAATAAATAAATAACAAAGTTTAAGTTTTATAAGCACAAATGCTCGCCTTGCTCTGTTCTGTAATGAGTGTTTGTGACTCTCCTGTTCGAATCAAAATGAACAAATCTTTTTCCGAGTCAATTCGTAAATTTCATTCGTTAAATGGACCAAATAACACGAAAAAAGATTTGTTCATTTTGATAAACGAGTTCGAACAGGAGAGAGTCACACAGAACAGAGCAAGGCGAGCATTTGAGCTTATAAAACTTAAACTTTGTTATTTATTTATTAAATGAGCGATCGTTTCGCTTGATAAGACCCTTATTCATCGTCTGGAATCGTTTAAAGCCCTTTGAGCAGTTTGCACTGAAACTCTCATTCGGACCTTGAACCGTTTGGTCCCCATTGAAGTCCATTATATGGAGAAAATCCTGGAACGTTTTCATCAAAAACCTTCATTTCCTTTCGACTGAAGAAAGAAAGACATGGACATCTTGGATGACACGGGGGCGAGTAAATTATCAGCAAAAGTTTTTTTTAAAAAGTGAACTAATCCTTTAAAACAGCTAATATTTATATTTAATTTCGCCTGCTCTATGACGTCATAATGTGACATAATCCAAAACGAGACATTTTCTGAGCTCGCTTTCAGTAAAAGCTGTTTGTGGACTGAAAGGTATGATATTTTTATAGCACAATAACAATCAAGGAAAATGAGATTTCTCAACACATGAGCGCTTTAACAACACCAGAGTCGTGACATGACACGATCACTGCCCTCCTTTTCCTGTTTTAAATCCCGTTTCTCCTGGAAACACGCGTGACGTTGAATCAATTAATGGCGTGTCAGGTGTGTTTCATGGTGACTTTACACGGCAGGGCTGCCGGTGCGTTTCGCATCTCCACGGATAAAGTCATTAAGATGTTGTGGGATGTGTGTGTGAGCGCGGATCCGACTGTTCCCCGGCCAATTAGCTCCGGGCTAACGTTAGACCGTCCTGGAAAACAGGCTTTTTCTCCTCAGAGTTTATGAAAGTTCTTCAGCTTTCATTTATAAGACAGACGGAATGACTTTTTTTTTACTTTTCTTCCTCATTGTTCGCGTCAGACAAAAGCGTCTCCGGCTCAATCACTCTTATTTCTCCTGGTCTTTTCTTTCTTTCTTTCTCGGGCCACGGCTCCTCGCGAACTCTCACAGCGAGAGCGTTTTTGATTGGTGCCACAATGTGAGAATTGGCTTGTCTACATTGACATTTGAGAGCCGCCGCCGGGCCCGCGACCTCGCGAGTTTTATTAGCAAATGAGACCTGGAGGGCCTGAGTTTAAAGAGCGGCCCCTTCGTTCCGATTTCAACCACATAATGATTTTCACAGGGTTCAGGACCTGAGTGAGAACAGAATAATGAGCGCCAGTCATTACTGGGATTACAACCCCGCTCACACCGTCGCTCCGAGCGCGTAATGAATGTGATGCCTATAGACTTTGATGATTAGCGTCAGACGGTGTGTGTGTGTGTGTCTGTGGAGGAACGCACACACACACACACACACACATAAATAGTTAAATGAACAACAGTAGCCCTGATCATAACTCCTCTTGACGTGCATCGGTCAAGATCAGGGCTGATGCTGTTCATTTAACTATTTATGTGTGTGTGTATACTGTACATATTTGCATTACTTGAAATAAAATAAACATTAGATACATTTAAATACAATATATAAAAATGTATATAAAATAATATATCTATATAAATATATGTAAAGTAATATATCTATATAAAATATGTATATGCTTATTTAAGCATATATATATTCATTACTTGAAATAAAATAAACATTCAAATAAAATAGGAATATAATATAAATTAATACAATATTAAATATTAATGTATATAATAATTATTAAATATTAATGTATATAATAATTTAGCATATATTATATATGCTAAATTATTATATACATTAATATTTAATATTTTGTTAATTTTATTATATATTTTATTTATATATATATATATATATATTTTTATTTATATATATATAATGTTAAATAAATGTTATTTGTTTTAAATAGTTTTTTATTTATTTTTAAATCATTCATTTTAATTTGTTAATTTTTTTTTATTTAATTCATCAACTGCAGTTTCTTCACAAACCATGCTTTAAGTTTGATAAATTTAATTTAATAAATAAATATAATTTAATAATTGGATAAATTAAAATATGTGTTTATTTATTCATTTAGCTTTTGACAATCTAAATGCATTGCACAAGACATTAATAATATAGATATGCATATGAATAATGCAGTACGCTGGTATCTGATGACATTACCACAGTAAAACTACAGTGTTTTATTTTAGGAAAAAAAATAGGAATATAATATAAATTAATAAAATATTAAATATTAATGTATATAATAATTTAGCATATATATATAATGTTAAATAAACGTTATTTGTTTTAAATAGTTTTTTATTTATTTTTAAATCATTCATGGTAATTTGTTACATTTTTATGATTTCATTCATCAACCATGCTTTAAGTTTAATCAATTTAATAAATAAATATAATTGAATAATTGAATAAATTAAAATATTTGTTTATTTATTCATTTGACAATCTAAATGCATTGCATGAATCATGCATTACGGTGGTATCTGATGACATTACCACAGTAAAACTACAGTGTTTTATTTCAGGATTCGGATGTTCAAGTCCATAATGTTTGATTTGAAACCACATTGATAAACCACTGTGACTTTAAATCAAGTTCTGGTTATTAATACGCCCCAGATGTGTTTATTTCCGTCTCTCGTTATGAAGACATCTCCTGCACATGTGGAACTTCTCCTCATAATAATGTTGTGTGATGCCCGGCTTGTCCGAGACTCTTTTTAATTAGCTCTGCCATTAGCGTGACAAGCTCCCGGTATCCCAGCATGCTCTAATGAAGCATCAGGTGCCACGCCGCTCGAAATAAACCCGCGGACCGCCGCTTCTCTGAGTAAATTAGCGGCAGGTAATGGTTTCACCTTGTCAGAGCTGTGGGGAGTTTCTCTGAGATCCGCTAGCGTTAGCGGCTTCAGGCGCTCAGATCACACCAGCAGATCGCCATGGTAATTTGTAAGGAATCGGTAGACAAGGCAAGCTCAGATTAAAGTTATGATTTCATATGCTCTTCATACAATATTTTGAGTTTGGCAGCGGATCCGTGGCACATGCTAATCTGTTCCGCCGCTCATCTGCACAAACACTCAACTAAACGACACGCGGTACCGAGTCCTCACAGTCTCCAAACTAACAAACACTGCATGTGATCTTCATGCTAACAACATGCTAAAACATGCTAGCAATGTGCTAAAACATGTTATGTTAGAAACATGCTAGCAACATGCTAGCAATGTGTTAAATCATGTTATAAACATGTTAGCAACATGTTAAAACATGATAACAATGTGTTATATTATGTTAGAAACATGCCAGCAGTGTGTTAAATTATGTTATAAACATGCTAGCAACATGTTAAAACATGATAACAACGAGTTTTATTGTTAGAAACATGCTAGCAACATATTAAAAAATGCCCGGCTTGTCCGAGACTCTTATTTCAATTATGTTCAATTATGTTATAAACATGCTAGCAACACATGATAACGTGTTTTATGTTATAAAAATATTAGCAATGTTGTTAGCATTTTAAAACATGGTAGAAATTTGCTGAAAACATGTTTATAAAGCGTTAAATCATGTTAAACATGCTAGCAACATGTTAAAACATGATAACAATGTGTTATATTATGTTAGAAACATGCCAGCAATGTGTTAAATTATGTTATAAACATGCTAGCAACATGTTAAAACATGACAACAACGAGTTTTATTGTTAGAAACATGCTAGTAACATATTAAAACGTGCCCGGCTTGTCCGAGACTCTTATTTCAATTATGTTCAATTATGTTATAAACATGCTAGCAACATGTTAAACCATGATAACGTGTTTTATGTTATAAACATGTTAGCAACCCAGACAGCAAAGTGACATTGAATCAACGTGGAAACGACGTCTCTCATGACATCGAAACAACGTTGATTTTGCTCATCGAATTAACGTTGAACCAACGTCAGACGCGGCATTCTTCAAAGCTAAATGAAAATCGAAAATTGGTTTGCTTTCATAACGTTGAAACAACGCGTTGATTTCAAGTTGATTTTCCGTTAGTTTTGAAAGAATGACGCGTCTGACGTTGGTTCAACGTTAATTCGATGAGCAAAACAATGTCAGATCAACGTTGTTTCGATGTCATATTTCCACGTTGATTCAATGTCTGCTATCTGGGAATGTTGCTAGCATTTTAAAACATGCTAGAAATTTGCTGAAAACATGTTTATAAAGCGTTAAATCATGTTAAACATGCTAGCAACATGTTAAAAATGGGCTTTTTGGTCACTAGCTAATGCACCGTGTCAAAATATGGCCTATCATGCTAACTGATACATTAATAATTGAGAGTAGTTTTACAGAGTGTGTTTGGCGGTGTATCTGTGATCTGCGGTTTTGAAATCTAAAAATGTCTTTACATATGTGACCTTAGCAGGTGTGTGGGGTCGTCGCCTCTCGTCCAATCAGATCTGAGCTTGTTGAAGTGCTAATAAACACAGACCCGCTGGCCTCTCTGAGACACTCGAGCTCCGCGGCTAATTGGGCCGAACGCGCTATTGTTGAGGAGGAGAAACACTCGTGTGTTCGCCGCAAGAAGACACACTCGTTATGATTCGCCGCCGGAGACGGTGGATAATTATTCTGGCGGACAGGAAGTGGTCGTTACACAGAAGTGATTAACGCAGCTCTACATCACATCAGTTTTGCTGGAAAACATGCGAGAGTTAAGAACTAATTAAAGAATGAACGAGAGGGTTCGGTTTATTGAGGATATATATATATATATATATTATTCAATTTTCATTTAGTACACTGCAAAAAAGAGTGTGTGTGTGTGTGTGTGTAATGGTGAGTCAGTATGTGTTGATTTGGCATCCGCCTGATTGAAACAGATCTACATTTATTAGCAATGCTAATTAAGATGAATCAAGCTGCTCCTGTAATGAAGTGGCTCCTCTTTAATCAATTACCGTCACTGCAGTGATTTCTACATGTTGATAAACACACTAATGTATTCCATATGTCTCATAAACACATCAGTGTGTGACGGACGGACACACTCATCACGAGCTGTGTTTACATGAGATGATAATGCGACCGTAAAGACATTTATAATGTTACAAAAAATTTATTATATTTCTATTCATCAATGAATCCTGAAAATGATTCGTCCACGACTTCAATTTTCAATTTGTTGATCATCAGATCCTCATATTAGAGTGATTTGTGAAGGGTCATGTGACTCTGAAGACTGGAGTAATGATGATAAATTCAGCTTTGATCACAGGAATAAATTACACTTTATTGTATATTCACATAGAGAACTGATGATTTACATTATAATAATATTTCACTATTTTTACTGTATTAACTTACACACACACTCATACTCACACACTGATCTACCACGGTCTACTCTGGTGTTGTCCACAGGCTCGGCGTTCATGATGGTGAACTCCTCGGGTCGGTTCGCGGGTCAGAAGGCTTTACTCTTCACTCCGCAGCTGAAAGAGAACGACACACACTGCGTGATATTCCAGTTCTACGTTGCGGGTCGAGAAGGCGGCAGACCTGGACATCTGAACATCTACATCAAGGAGAACAACAGCCCGATGGGTCTACCGGTGTGGAACACGTCTGGACCCGCCACACACTCCTGGAGCCAGGTGGAGCTCGCCATCAGCACTTACTGGCCCAACTACTACCAGGTGAACTGTGTGTGTGAGTCATTGAGTGAGTGAGTGACTCAGTGAGTCAGTGAGTGAGTGAATCAATGAGTGAGTGAGTCAGTGAGTGAGTCTGTGAGTGTGTGTGAGTGTGTCAGTGATTGAGTTAGTGTGTGTGTGTGTGTGTGTGTGTGTGTGTGTGTGTGAGAGTGTGTGAGTCAGTGAATCATTCAGTCAGTGAGTGAGTGAGTCATTGAGTCATTGAGTCAGTGAGTTAGTGAGTGAGTCAGTGAGTGAGTGAGTGAGTCATTGAGTCAGTGAGTTAGTGAGTGAGTCAGTGAGTGAGTCAGTAAGTCAGTGAGTTATTTAGTCAGTGAGTCATTGAATCAGTGAGTTAGTGAGTGAGTGAGTCGGTGAGTCAGTGAGTGAGTGAGACAGTGAGTGAGTCAGTGAGTGAGTCAGTAAGTCAGTGAGTGTGTGAGTCGTTGAGTCAGTGAGTGAGTCAGTGAGTGAGTGAGTGTGTGAGTGAGTGAGTGAGTGAGTCAGTGAGTGATTCAGTGACTGAGTGAGTGAGTCATTGACACATTGAGTCAGTGTGTGAGTGAGTCAGTGTGTGAGTCAGTGTGTGAGTGAGTGAGTCATTGAGTGAGTCAGTCATTGAGTGAGTGAGTCAGTGAGTGAGTCAGTGAGTGTGTGAGTGAGTGAGTCAGTCATTGAGTCAGTGAGTGAGTGAGTCAGTGAGTGTGTGAGTGAGTCAGTCATTGAGTCAGTGAGTGTGTGAGTGAGTCAGTGAGTGAGTGAGTGAGTCAGTGAGTGTGTGAGTGAGTGAGTCAGTCATTGAGTCAGTGAGTGAGTGAGTCAGTGAGTGAGTCAGTGAGTCAATGAACCAGATGTGTGTGTTTGTTTGTGCGTGTGTGTGCTCAGATACATGTTATTTTCTGTCACCTGCCCATCAGTTTCAGGTGAATGTACTGAAAATCTGCCCCCTATTAAAGAGAAACAGAGAATCACCTTTCTGCTGCTTGTTTTCCACATGTGCTGTGAGCCTATAGAGAGAGAGTGTGTGTCAGTGTGTGTGTGTGTGTGTGAGCCTGAAGAGAGACGGTCTGATTTCACACATGCTGGTCATTAGTGACCCGTCCTCATGGGTGCTGACGGAGCCCTGTGTTAATTGGTGGAACGAGCCCCCGTGACCCCGCGCAGGGAACGCGTGCTTTGGTAAATTACTCCATTAGAGCGACAGCGAGAGGTTACGACGAGACCCTGATTAGATGCTTTAGAGGAACACACACACACACACACACACACACACACACCAAACCCTGCAGCACATCATCATTTCATTTGTAAAGTTTCATCATGACGTGTGGAGAAGTGCGGATTTTAAACGGGCATCTGTCAGATTATTCATGCTTTGCTGAACTTTTTGATTGCATTAGAGGAATAATTTAGGCAATAATTAAAATTAATTTACTTATTAGCTCTAATGACTTTCCAAACCTGTGAAGCTGCGAACACTGTCCTAACCAGACGAAACTCACACACAATTAAAAAAAATTATCGTGTTAATCAGCCGGAACGAACAGAGGAGTGTAATCGGTTTCTATTTCTGTGACATCGCAGCTGGAGATACAAACAAACATGACAATGATCATCTTAAGAACTAATTATGAGCTCTTATTTCATCTTAGAAAGTCTAAAGTCAGTTTTAGTCAAACCGAAAGCAACAATAGATCATTCATCTCAGATCTTAGAAATGTGTTTATATTTTTAAGGTTTATACGTTTAAACTGCATGTAAAATTTCTTTTTTACGTAGTTTATTTTTATTGACATTCAATATCATTCATATTTCATATACTGAATAAATTTAAGGAAAATGTTTATTCAATGATAAAGACAGTTTCATTCACTCACTGTGCATTGTTAATATTGTTAAAATGGTTTAATATTTATAAATTAAGTGTAGTAATGCAAATGCCGTGCCCTTGCAGAGAGACTCCGCCCACACGCTCTTCTGATTGGCTGTGATTTGTGATTGATTGTTTGGGAGTGCGGTGTGCTTTCAGAGAGACTCCGCCCACACGCTCTTCTGATTGGCTGTGATTTGTGATTGATTGGTTGTGAGTACAGAGCGCTTTCAGAGAGACTCCGCCCACAGGCTCATCTGATTGGCTGTGACTTGTGATTGATTTTGTCGTGTCTTGTTTTTCTGCTGTGGACAGCAATTGCTTGTCACTATAGTCTTAATCTGGTTAGGAAACGGTGTAAAACAGCATCACACACACACACAGACACACACACACACACTGTGAGTCTCAGATTAGCAGCAGTGCTGAATACCGTGGTAAACTGAGAGCAGACGTGGTTTTAACCTCAGACGCCTGAAATATCTTGTGTTTAAGCATCAGCACTTTTGTCATTCCGACTGTGGGAGCGGTTTAGCAGGAGCATCCCAACATTTCTGGCATGGGTTGAGTTTAACTGTATATATATATAAATAAGGAGTATATTACAGGAGCCGTCATGTGTTTGCTGAGATTATTGGTGTGTGTGTGTGTGTGTGTGAGGTTATTTCTGTGCCGTCTGCGTTGAGGAATGATGAGGAATTGCTCTGCTAGTTTGATGTGGAACTTGCATGTGTTATTAAGGCTCTTAAAAAGATTCCACATGCATCGCTCTGTGTGATAAGAATAGAGCGAGTGTGTGTCTAATTAGCGACGTCAGGATAATTATTGGTCGCATTAATTGCACAGTATCGTAAGTGATCATCAAAATGAAACCACCTGGTGCTTTGGACATTATTTTATAATTATAGGCTCGATTTGATGTGTTTCCTCTCTAGAAAGATGCGGTTGTAACCTCTGTGCAGATCGGGTCAGCCATCACAGCTTCTCATTGGTTGTGTGACAGACATTTAGTTTTTATGTGTTTCTCTTTTTTTGTCATATCATTTCTGTTGTTGCAAACTACACCATAAACAACCCTATCCAGCCCCATAACAGCGATCCAGGAGATCTGGAAAAAATAAATTATAAATTAAAATAAATTTTATATATATATATATATATATATATATATATATATATATATATATATATATAAATAAAATAAAAAATTAAAAAAATATATATAAAATAAAATAAATAAATAAATATATAAAATAATAAATAAAATGAAAATTAAAGAATATATAAATAAAATAAATATATAAAAAGTAAAATCATATATATATATATATATATATATATATATATATATAATAAAATAAAATTAAATTAAAATTAATAATATATAAAAATATATATGTGTATATATATATATATATATATATATTGCATGTTGATTCAGTGTTCATGTATCTGTGCTTGTATTTATTTATTTATTTATATATATATATATATATATATATATATATAATGTTTTATATATTTTTTATTTTAATTTTATATATATAATAAAGATTAAATAAACATATAAAAAATAATATATATATATATATATATATATATATGTGTGTGTGTGTGTGTGTGTGTGTGTGTGTGAAATAAAATTTATAAATAAAAAATAAAATAATAAATAAAATAAAAATTAAAAACATCTAAAATTTCTAAATTTCTCAAGCACAGATACATGAACACTGAATCAACATTCAGTAATGCTACATCTCTCTAAATGTCATAATCATGTTTTAATAAAAAAGTATTCATTACTTCAATGAGCTCACTGTTTCTGCATTAAACCATTACATTGTTTAAATGAGTAATTCTTGAGCTAACCGTTATTTTGTATATGTACATTTCTGAAACACATAACTCAGTTTCCTCTGATGATCTTTATTTGATATAATGTTTTATAATGATTATGAAAACCTTTTCACAATATTCTAATTTTGAATTTGAATAAAGATTTGAAATATCTCATTCGGCATGTAATGAGTCTATATAATATATTATAGTTTCACCTTTTAAGTTGAATTACTGAAATAAATGAACATTTGCAGGATAATTGTAACACCGTGATGTCATCGTCCAGCTCAGTTCATGTCATGGTGTCAAAGCAGTTCAATAATATTGTCGAATATGAAATGAAATCTGATTTTCTGATTTCTCATGTCTGTTCTCTCCTTTCATCTCCTCTCTTCTCTTCAGATCAAACATTTAGTCTCATCTCATCAGCCGTTGTGTCTCCTCTCTCGTCCAGGTCTCGTGTGTGTGTGTGTGTGTGTGTGTGTGATATTATGGGATGTTTGGAGAGCCGCACCCAGTTCCTGTCGTTCCTGTCCTTCATCTGAGCTCATGTTCCTCTGTCCCGCTCAGATCGCTCAGTCATATCTGTAAAATGTTGTAATTTATGGATTATTAGGAATGTTTATGTTGGTTTGGGGACGGCGGTGACTACCAGACACACTTCACCAAATATCTTTACATTCAAACTGCAGTTCAGTCCCTGTGAAACCTGGAAATGTCAAGAAATCATTAGTTCTCGTCCACTTAACGTTAATGAAACCGATTATAACTTGTATAGATCATTCTGTCATCATGACTTCCCTTCAACATTGGACCCCATTGAATTGCATTGACCCCAAAAAATGTTCTTTAATGTCTCTGAGGTCTGAAAGGGAGTGATTAAAGGTTTTTAATCAAGTGAATCCACATTTGGGTGCCGACGTCAGACTACTGTATATATTAGGGTATATTTCATCCGAGCCGCTTTTGACTGTCGGTCAGCAGCCGGTCCAGGTCAGCGTGACCGTGATGTTGCAGAACCGGCTCCAGGGACGCCTGTCAAACCTCTCGCGCGCTGAATATGCATCATAATAGAAAGCTTAGCAAAGAGCATGTATCCCAGAATCCTTCACTCTGCCCGTCTTTAGCCCTGACCCCCAGAGTCTGGCTGTCGAGTTGAATTGTTTGGCTGTATAAACCGAGCAGATTTAGCACATGCTGCCGCAGCATCTCGCTGATAGAGACGTGATTTACCACATCTATAAAGTCTGCAATCTGACAGACAGCCGATTCACCACGGGCACCCTTGGAGCCTGATCCCGCTCGCCCGCTGATTCTCAGGTTCAATCACTAAAGCCAAATGGTGTTTTAATGAGCAGCGTGAATGGTGTTTTCCTCATCTTCGTAATCTCCTCTGAAACGGGAAGATAAGGCGGGGCTTATTTAATGGCTCCTCCCCCTTTCAAATAGCCAATAGCGTTTAGTTTACCCCAGCACCTTGGAAGCGAATCCGAGCGCTGATGATTTAATAGTATAAATTCAAGCCATTTTTGACTCTGGATCATAAACCCAGTCAAGAGTCGCACGGCAATAGCCAACAATACATTGTATGAGTCAAAATGATCCATTTTTCTTTTACGCCAAAAATCTAAAAAAGGATATTTAGTAAATTTCCGATTGTAAATTTATAAAAAAAATGCTTTTTTGAGTGGATGCAGCAAAATCGCGAACTTTAAAGGCAATTTCCTCAATGTTTCGATTTTTTTGCGTCCTTTTTTTTATTATTGTCAATTTTTGTCCTATCCTAACAAACCACGCATCACTGGAAAGCTTCTTCATCCAGCTTTCAGATGACGTATAAATCTAAATTTCCATAAATTGACCCTTGTGACTGGTTTTGTGGTCTAGGGTCACATTAAACGGTATAAAACTAAAGCGTTTAGAACACACACGTCTCCGACCCATAATGCTCTGTGACGTGTCCGTTACAGCAGAGGGGGCGGAGCTTCAGAATCTACAGAGCATTTGATTGGACAGAAGATGTGATGAGAAGCGGTGATGTCATAACAATCCCTGATCCAAGATTTGAATGCTTGAATCTCCTAAATGTGAAGTTTGTCATTGTTTTGGAACATATCGGCTAATTTATAACCTTAAGGCGAACATATTAATACTAAAAGCTACAAAAATGTATTTTGATATCAGGGGGTCTTTAATGACCCCATACGCCCATGATTCAACACGTTCAGCCCAATCACTAAAGCCAGAATGGTGTTTTAATGAGCACTAATGACCAGTGTCAATGGTGTTTTCCTCATCTTCGTGGTCGTTGTTTAAACCCTCACCTTGGCTCCTGCGGGACACCTCAGTGCCGGTGTGTGTGTGTGTGTGTGTGTGACATTTTGAGAGCGTGTCCATTTATCACTGTGGTTATGAGCTTTCTCTTTCCTCCGCAGATCGTCTTTGAAGTGGTGACCTCCGGGCAGAGAGGCTTTCTCGCCATCAAGGACGTCGTTCTCCAGGGCCATCAGTGCAGTAAGACCTGTTTCTCTATCTCTCCGTCTCTCCGTCGTAAAGCCAGCCTCATCACCCGCTCCTTGGCCTTTTCCTGCCAGCCTCCCAACATCAATATCGTCTCCAGTTTCTCCAGGCATTGGCGAGTCATAAAAGAGAGCGTAATAACGAAAACAAAAGAGAGAAGATGACGATAAAGCAGGAGAGAGATCAGCGTGTGAAAGAGACACCGCTACAGGAGACGAGGATGAAAGGGTCAACTGGGATTCTGCTGAGATAGATAGATAGATGATAGATAGATAGATAGATAGATAGATAGATAGATAGATAGATAGATAGATAGATAGATAGATAGATAGATAGATAGATAGATAGATAGATAGATAGATAGATAGATAGATAGACCGACAGACAGACAGACAACTGTAACACACTCCTGTAACACACTACTGTAAAACACTACTGTAACACACTACTGTAAAACACTACTGTAACACACTACCGTAAAACACTACTGTAACACACTACTGTAACACACTACTGTAACACACTACCGTAACACACTACCGTAACACACTACTGTAACACACTACTGTAACACACTACCGTAACACACTACTGTAACACACTACCGTAACACACTACCGTAAAATACTACTGTAACACACTACTGTAACACACTACTGTAACACACTACCGTAACACACTACTGTAACACACTACAGTAACACACTACAGTAACACACTACTGTAACACACTACAGTAACACACTACAGTAACACACTACAGTAACACACTACTGTAACACACTACTGTAACACACTACAGTAACACACTACTGTAACACACTACAGTAACACACTACAGTAACACACTACTGTAACACACTACCGTAACACACTACAGTAACACACTACTGTAACACACTACTGTAACACACTACAGTAACACACTACAGTAACACACTACAGTAACACACTACTGTAACACACTACAGTAACACACTACAGTAACACACTACTGTAACACACTACTGTAACACACTACAGTAACACACTACAGTAACACACTACTGTAACACACTACAGTAACACACTACAGTAACACACTACAGTAACACACTACTGTAACACACTACTGTAACACACTACAGTAACACACTACAGTAACACACTACAGTAACACACTACCGCAACACACTACCGTAACACACTACCGTAACACACTACCGCAACACACTACCGCAACACACTACCGTAACACACTACCGTAACAGACTACCTTAACACACTACCGCAACACACTACCGTAACACACTACCGTAAAATACTACCGTAACACACTACTGCTAAACACTACAGTAACACACTACCGTAAAATACTACCGTAACACACTACCGTAACACACTACTGCTAAACACTACAGTAACACACTACAGTAACACACTACAGTAACACACTACAGTAACACACTACCGTAACACACTACCGTAACACACTACCGTAACACACTACCGCAACACACTACCGTAACACACTACCGTAACACACTACCGCAACACACTACCGCAACACACTACCGTAACACACAACCGTAACAGACTACCTTAACACACTACCGCAACACACTACCGTAACACACTACCGTAAAATACTACCGTAACACACTACTGCTAAACACTACAGTAACACACTACCGTAAAATACTACCGTAACACACTACCGTAACACACTACTGCTAAACACTACAGTAACACACTACCGTAACACACTACTGTAACACACTACTGTAACACACTACCGCAACACACTACCGCAACACACTACCGCAACACACTACCGCAACACACTACCGCAACACACTACCGCAACACACTACCGCAACACACTACCGCAACACACTACCGCAACACACTACCGTAACACACTACCGTAAAATACTACCGTAACACACTACTGCTAAACACTACAGTAACACACTACCGTAAAATACTACCGTAACACACTACCGTAACACACTACTGCTAAACACTACAGTAACACACTACCGTAACACACTACTGTAACACACTACTGTAACACACTACTGCTAAACACTACAGTAACACACTACCGTAAAATACTACCGTAACACACTACCGTAAAATACTACCGTAACACACTACCGCAACACACTACTGCTAAACACTACAGTAACACACTACCGTAAAATACTACCGTAACACACTACTGTAACACACCACAGTAACACACTACTCTAACACACTACTGTAAAACACTACCGTAAAATACTACCGTAACACACTACCGTAACACACTACCGTAACACACTACTGTAACACACTACTGTAAAACACTACCGTAACACACTACCGTAACACACTACTGTAACACACTACAGTAACACACTACCGTAACACACTACTGTAACACACTACTGTAACACACTACTGTAAAACACTACAGTAACACACTACCGTAACACACTACTGTAACACACCACAGTAACACACTACTCTAACACACTACTGTAACACACTACTGTAACACACTACAGTAACACACTACAGTAACACACTACAGTAACACACTACCGTAACACACTACCGTAACACACTACTGTAACACACTACAGTAACACACTACTGTAACACACTACTGTAACACACTACTGTAACACACTACAGTAACACACTACCGTAACACACTACTGTAACACACTACTGTAAAACACTACAGTAACACACTACCGTAACACACTACAGTAACACACTACTGTAACACACTACAGTAACACACTACAGTAACACACTACCGTAAAATACTACCGTAACACACTACCGTAAAATACTACCGTAACACACTACCGCAACACACTACTGCTAAACACTACAGTAACACACTACCGTAAAATACTACCGTAACACACTACTGTAACACACCACAGTAACACACTACTCTAACACACTACTGTAAAACACTACCGTAAAATACTACCGTAACACACTACCGTAACACACTACTGTAACACACTACTGTAACACACTACAGTAACACACTACAGTAACACACTACAGTAACACACTACCGTAACACACTACCGTAACACACTACTGTAACACACTACAGTAACACACTACTGTAACACACTACTGTAACACACTACTGTAACACACTACAGTAACACACTACCGTAACACACTACTGTAACACACTACTGTAAAACACTACAGTAACACACTACCGTAACACACTACAGTAACACACTACTGTAACACACTACAGTAACACACTACAGTAACACACTACCGTAAAATACTACCGTAACACACTACCGTAAAATACTACCGTAACACACTACCGCAACACACTACTGCTAAACACTACAGTAACACACTACCGTAAAATACTACCGTAACACACTACTGTAACACACCACAGTAACACATTACTCTAACACACTACTGTAAAACACTACCGTAAAATACTACCGTAACACACTACCGTAACACACTACCGTAACACACTACTGTAACACACTACTGTAAAACACTACCGTAACACACTACCGTAACACACTACTGTAACACACTACAGTAACACACTACCGTAACACACTACTGTAACACACTACTGTAACACACTACTGTAAAACACTACAGTAACACACTACCGTAACACACTACTGTAACACACCACAGTAACACACTACTCTAACACACTACTGTAACACACTACTGTAACATACTACAGTAACACACTACAGTAACACACTACAGTAACACACTACCGTAACACACTACCGTAACACACTACTGTAACACACTACAGTAACACACTACCGTAACACACTACTGTAACACACCACAGTAACACACTACTCTAACACACTACTGTAAAACACTACCGTAAAATACTACCGTAACACACTACCGTAGCACACTACCGTAACACACTACTGTAACACACTACTGTAAAACACTACCGTAACACACTACCGTAACACACTACTGTAACACACTACAGTAACACACTACCGTAACACACTACTGTAAAACACTACAGTAACACACTACCGTAACACACTACAGTAACACACTACAGTAACACACTACCGTAACACACTACTGTAACACACTACCGTAACACACTACCGTAACACACTACTGCTAAACACTACTGTAACATAACGGCGCTTCCCTTCAGATGCGACTGATGAAACACTGAAGAGCGTGAGGAGGAGGAAGAGGAGGAAGAGGAGTGCAGAGAGACTGAAATTACATTAGCAGAGTCTCTTCGTTCACGTCGAGGTCACTCGACTCGTCATAACTTCATTTAAATCATCTTTCATCTCACAGATGCTTCTGGTTTTAAATGCATATTGACCCAGTTATGCAAGCGCTTTGTTGTTGGAGACTAATGAGAACACACCGCAACTTTAATCAATAGAGTTAAGGTTAGTGGTTTAGGGGAATATTATTAGCTGTGCGCAGATTAAATGAGAAACCAATATTGATTTTTTATTTTTTTTACTCGTTCTGAAAAACAAGGAGGTTGAGAGGGTGTTATTGATATCTGTAATAAAACATCTTGTTATAGTTTGGCACAGTTGAAGAGATCGAGGTCTTGCAGCAAAATGAAGTGAGAAGAAATATCTGCCAATGGAGACTAATCTTAATTCAAAAACAACTTTATTTCTCTGACCCCATTGGCAGATATTTGTTCTCATTTTAAGCACAAACTCACTTCATTTGAATAAAAAAATCTTAATATCTTCAGTAATTTTGCTTCTTCTCCAGTAAATGTATGTTGATGTAAGAATTTGTGCTGGAAACGAGACATAAATATTGAGCAAGAACACAATTTCCGAGCTGTGAAAGACTCAGATCATCTGATATTCTCAATATTCAGACTTTTGATCGGAAACTTTGATTTTGTCAAATCTCAGCCGAATCTGAGACGTATTTGAGGTCTCTTGTGAAACTGTGTTTTTCTCAGAAAGAACATCTCATAGCTCAAAGATCTCGCTCGTGTGTTGATTTAGTGTTTTGCTTTGAAGACACACACACACACACACACACACACACACATGCTGCATGTTTTATTGAACCTGAGAGAATAGAAGAGATTGCAGGAGATGTTTTAGTCTCGTGGCTCTTCTGAAACTGCAGGGTGTGTGTTTTATTTAGTGTTTGTGTGTGTGTGTGTGTGTTATTCTGCTTCTAGTGAACACGCCGCACTTCCTCCATATCAAAGGGGTTGAAGTGAACGCTGGACAAACAGCAACCTTTCACTGCACCGTCAACGGAGAGTGGAGAGACAACTTTAACCTCTGGCTGCAGGTCAGACTTACACACACACACACACACACTCACACACTCACACACCCAGTGAGTTGTGAGAGTTGTGTTTGTTAGGACCTCACTCAGGCAGTTTGTCACTTAAACAAACACGTCCTCATTAACAGAGGAACGAGATCCACACTTTAGCAGAAGTCCCTGATGACAGTAATGAAGAAATATCACTGACGAACTAATGGCCTCCATCTGCCTCCTAAAGCGCTGACAGCTGGAGGAGCCGTGTGTGTGTGTGTGTGAGTGTGTGAGTGTGTGTGTGTGTGAGTGAGTGAGTGTGTGGGTGAGCAAGTGAGCGAGTGAGTGTGTGAGTGAGCGGGTGAGAGAGCGAGACAGTGAGTGAGTGTGTGTGTGAGTCTCTGAGGCCTCAATAAGATTAAATATGATCCTCACTTTAAATTTAGTTTTACTGCCTCTTTTCGTTTTCTTTTTTTCACATGATGTTTATCTGTACAACATGTTGATCAACTTTCTTCTGATTTAAAGTGTGCTTTATCAATAAACTGAGATTAACACACACTCTGTGCTCAGGGTATCGGTGGACGTGAAGCTCCAATGAAAGCGACCAAGCCGTGGAATAACCAGCGTTTCATCGGCATGTTCGACGTGATGAACACGACGAAAACGGATTCCGGCCGCTACCGATGCATCGTCCACTCGAACACCGGCGTGGGAGTGTCCAACTACGGGGAGCTCACCATCAAACGTGAGTCACACTTATTTATACTGTATATATACATAAATATATACAGACTGTTTTAAGTTATCAGCATCTGGTTATACATCTCTGCTTCATGATGGTAACACCCGTCTATTTCCTCACTGATTCACTCACTCACTCACTCACTCACTCACTGACTCACTCACTCACTGACTCACTCACTCACTCACTGACTCACTCACTCACTCACTCACTCACTGACTCACTCACTCACTCACTCACTCACTGACTTACTCACTCACTGACTCACTCACTCACTGACTCACTCACTCACTGACACACTCACTCACACACACACTCACTGACTCACTCACTCACTCACACACTGACTCACTCACACACTCACTCACTCACTCACTCACTCACTGACTCACTCACTGACTCACTCACACACACACTCACTCACTCACTCACTCACTGACTCACTCACACACACACTCACTGACTCACTCACTCACTCACTCACTGACTCACTCACTCACTCACTCACTGACTCACTCACTCACTCACTCACTCACTCACTGACTCACTCACTCACTCACTCACTGACTTACTCACTCACTGACTCACTCACTGACTCACTCACTCACACACTCACTCACTCACTCACTCACTCACTCACTCACTGACTCACTCACACACACACTCACTCACTCACTCACTCACTGACTCACTCACACACACACTCACTGACTCACTCACTCACTCACTCACTGACTCACTCACTCACTCACTCACTGACTCACTCACTCACTCACTCACTCACTCACTCACTGACTCACTCACTCACTCACTCACTGACTTACTCACTCACTGACTCACTCACTGACTCACTCACTCACACACTCACTCACTCACTCACTCACTCACTCACTCACTCACTGACTCACTCACACACACACTCACTCACTCACTCACTCACTGACTCACTCACACACACACTCACTGACTCACTCACTCACTCACTCACTCACTGACTCACTCACTCACTCACTCACTGACTCACTCACTCACTCACTCACTCACTCACTGACTCACTCACTCACTCACTCACTGACTCACTCACTCACTCACTCACTCACACACTCACTCACTCACTCACTCACTGACTCACTCACACACACACTCACTGACTCACTCACTCACTCACTCACTGACTCACTCACTCACTCACTCACTGACTCACTCACTCACTCACTCACTCACTGACTCACTCACTCACTCACTCACTGACTTACTCACTCACTGACTCACTCACTGACTCACTCACTCACTCACTGACTCACTCACTCACTGACACACTCACTCACACACACACTCACACACTCACTCACTGACTCACTCACACACACACTCACTCACTCACTCACTCACTCACTGACTCACTCACACACACACTCACTCACTCACTCACTCACTCACACACTCACTCACTCACTCACTCACACCCACACTCACTCACTCACTGACTCACTCACTCATTCACTCACTCACTCACACACTCACTCACTCACTGACTCACTCACTCACTCACTGACTCACTCACTCACTCACTGACTCACTCACACACTCAATTCAATTCAATTCAATATAGCTTTATTAGCATGACTGTGTAACACAATGTTGCCAAAGCATCAACATATTATATAAAAATAATAGAACAAACACACAGAACATATCTCACTCACTCACTCACACACTCACTCACTCACACACTCACTCACTCACTCACTCACTGACTCACTCACTCACTCACTGACTCACACACTCACTCACTCACTGACTCACTCACTCACTCACTCACTGACTCACTCACTCACTCACTGACTCACTCACACACTCACTCACTCACACACTCACTCACTCACACACTCACTCACTCACACCCACACTCACTCACTCACTGACTCACTCACTCACTCACACCCACACTCACTCACTCACTGACTCACTCACTCACTCACTCACTCACTCACTCACTCACTCACACCCACACTCACTCACTCACTGACTCACTCACTCATTCACTCACTCACTCACTCACTCACTCACTCACACACTCACTCACTCACTGACTCATTCACTCACTCACTCACACACACTCACTCACTCACACACTCACTGACTCACTCACTGACTCACTCACTCACTCACACCCACACTCACTCACTCACTGACTCACTCACTCACTCACTCACTCACTCACTCACTCACACCCACACTCACTCACTCACTGACTCACTCACTCATTCACTCACTCACTCACTCACTCACTCACACACTCACTCACTCACTGACTCATTCACTCACTCACTCACACACACTCACACACTCACTCACTCACTGACTCATTCACTCACTCACTCACACACACTCACTCACTCACACACTCACACACACTCACTCACTCACTCATTCACTCACTCACTCACTCACTCACACACTCACTCACTCACTGACTCATTCACTCACTCACTCACACACACTCACTCACTCACACACTCACTGACTCACTCACTGACTCACTCACTCACACACTCACTCACTCACTCACTGACTCACTCACTCACTCACACCCACACTCACTCACTCACTGACTCACTCACTCACTCACTCACTCACTCACTCACACCCACACTCACTCACTCACTGACTCACTCACTCATTCACTCACTCACTCACTCACTCACTCACACACTCACTCACTCACTGACTCATTCACTCACTCACTCACACACACTCACACACTCACTCACTCACTGACTCATTCACTCACTCACTCACACACACTCACTCACTCACACACTCACACACACTCACTCACTCACTCACTCACTCACTCACTCACTCACTCACTCACTCACTCACACATAAACAGCAGTGTAATGCTGTACAGATGCGCAGAAGTGTGTGTGTGTGTGTGTGTGTGTGTCAAGGACGGCATGTCGACCCGTCACTCTGAATCTAAACTGGAGCGAGTCGAGACGGAAGCTGAAACATCAGGATTGATGTGTGTTTTATGCTAATATTCTCCTCTCTCTTTGTTGTGATGAGTGTGTGTGTCGCTGTGAGAGCCGCCCTTGACCGAGGTGTGTGTTTTCTCCCACGCAGCCCTTCAACAGTCATTTATATGAATTTATAGAGCATCTAAATCCTGATCCGCTCTCAGAGAGTCCGGTAATGGCCTTCAACATCTCTTTCTTAGTCTCTCTCGCTCAATTGAATTTATGTTCCTGTAGTTTTTATCCCACCGCTTTCTGTGATTGATGGCTTTAATCCCGCCTCTCCCGACCGAGAGCTGTCAATCATGTTCAGTGGCTCTGCCCTCAGGCCAGACGAGACTCCGCCTCCTCTGTGTTTTATACACTGACAAAACATGGTGTTCCTCCTCAGTGTGTCTGTCTCGTTCTCCAGAACACACACATCTACACACTCGTACATCACGACACGTTTACTGGAGAACAAGAACAATGACTGACCATATTCAAAATAGTTTACTGAAAAACTGATCAAAATTAGATATAAATGACTGCGTGTGTGTGTGTGTGTGTGTGTCAGACAGGTGCCTTACTGAAACGGGTCACAGCTGTCCACCGTCCTAAACTCATGACACATGCGCTCACAGGCACGCACACACACACACACACACACACACACTAACCCTACCCCGAAACCTAATAATCACACACACACACACACACACACACACTCACAGACACACAAACACACAAGCTCACAGCATCTGCCAAGTTTTTCTGAATGTCTCGTCAGCTCGTTGCTGCTGTTGTGTGTGTGTGTGTGTGTGTGTGTGTGTGTTTCGCAGCTTCAGGTTGCTGGTGTTTTCAGCTGTTTTCAACTCTCTGGTGTGTGTATGACGTGTGTGTGTGACTCTGAACTCGATCTGATGAAGTCTGAGTGTGTGTGTGTGACGGATGTCTCTATAAAGCGCTTCATTAAACTCCTGTTAGCGGCTGATCTCTGGCCCGCGGGTCACGCTTCAGTGTGTGCTGATAGATGACTTCTGTGAGAGTGATAGAGACACACACACACACACACACACACATGCTCATACACACACACAGTCTCACACATACACACTCAAAACCGCACTTACACACAAACAAACACACTCTCACACACATTTTACCAATTTAAGTCCACCTACAAGGAATGACGACGTTCACATTCGCTGAAGACCCGTCGAGGTCAGGGGTCAGAGGTCAGTATCTCCCTGCGCACGTGAAACTACAGACAAAAGACAAACGAGTGGATTAAAGACGAAGCGAGACGGACAGAGTTTAAGCGGCTCGTTCGAGGTTATGTTTGATTAGCAGTGGAGGATTATGGGTATTCCGGGGTCACGGTCTGGGGTCACCGTCTGCATTCGGTCAATACGAACATGCGTGACTCTGTGGACTGATAAACACTACACACACACAAACACTCTTCTTCATTTTCCTGAGTAGATATACAGTAAATATGAACGATATTGAGTCGTTATTCGCCGGAGGACGGAGACGCGGATCAGTGTTGATGTTCGTTTCCACACTCACACACACACACACACACACACACACACTGTACATGTGTTTGATTTCACACGTGAGCGGTGTTGTGATTGGTCGCCGGAAGGACTTCGATTCTGTTCACCGAAGCTTTATATTTTTATAGTTTTTATTTCCGCGGTATGAAATGACACACACAGACCGCTGCCCACTCTTATTAAAGGGGCGGTATTTTTTATATATATTAAAGGGTATTGATTATGATGTCACTCATGTGATGTTGCAGTTTGAGCGTAAACAACATCTGCAAAGTTACGACTCTCAACGCTCAAAGCAAACAGAGAGATTTACTATTACAGAAAGCACTTTTTAAGGACTACAACAAACGGCCGGTAGAACTACACACACGTTAGTGACATCACAAACACTAAAATTTACATAAACTCCGCCCCCAGGACACTATTTGTAGATTATCATGACTGAATATGCTAATCAGTGATTAGAAGATCGTCAACTCCACACACACACAAACACACACAAGCTCTCGTAGCTCCGCCCCCTGTGCCGGGAGCAGCAGCTCATTTGCATTTAAAGGGACACACACATATAAAAACGGCGCATTTTTGCTCACCCTCAGAAAGTGGCGATTTTAGCATAATATATAAAAATATCTATGGGGTATTTTGAGCTGAAACTTCACACACACACACACTCGCATCTTGTGAATAGCGCATTATAGGACTCCTTTAACACTGGATGTGGTGTTTGTCCCCTAGAGCCGCCGGTCCCCATCGCTCCTCCTCAGCTGATGGCGGTCGGGGCCACGTATCTGTGGATCCAGCTCAACGCGAACTCCATCAACGGAGACGGGCCGATCGTGAGCCGCGAGGTGGAGTACCGCACCGTCTCCGGCTCCATGTACGACCTGCAGCCCGTCGACAAAACCTCACACAAGATCGGCCACCTGGACCCCGACACGGAGTACGAGATCAGCGTGTTGCTGACGCGGCCCCTGGACGGAGGGACCGGAGCCCCGGGGCCCCCGCTGAGAGCACGCACCAAATGTGCAGGTAAACCCGACACACTGACGGATGTTGAGTAACACTGCGTCATATACTGTTTTTCTTCATCGTAATGGTACAAATATTGGTAAAGACACACACACTAATCCCGATCATGATGTGAACAGGTTAAACGGTCCTGTAAACAACAGTCACACTTGTGCTCCTCGCGGTCAGAAACGAGCGCATTGGAAATGAACGAGAGTTGAGTTTCCTCTAGTGGAAGCGTTTGGAACTGCAGCCGAACTGAAAGATCTTTTTTTTTTTAGATATCAACCTCATATTTTGAATAGAGCCAGACCGATATTATCGGCCGATATTAGGCATTTTACAAACTATCGGTATCGGCAGTTATAATGGCCGATAAATGAATATTTCAGAAATAAAATAAAAATGGATGAAACGCGCTTCAACCATGTCATGTTGGAGTGTTGGAGTTGTATAAGTTTGTCCACCAGAAGACACTCTATACCATCCCTGACACTCGTTTATAACGCGCAACATATTCTAGCTAACCACAAAGCTAGCTAATGCCACCATCATCAGTGGAATTTAATGAGCTTTGTTAATTAATTAATGAGCTTTGGTTCCTCCTCTGTTCTGTTGCGACAATAAAAGAAACAAGTTTCCTTTTAAAATGCATCATCATACTATTTTAATTAAAACTCATACATAACTACAAATAACTCATGTTAGGGAAATCTGTTAATGTTTTGTTGTGCGTTCCTGAAAAAATAAAATGAAAAATATCGGCCGATATATCGGATTTTAAAACCAACAAATATTTGTATCGGTATCGCCTTCAGAATCCTTTATCGGTCGGGCTTTAATTTTGAACACACCTGGTTTAGGCTTAGCGCTTTGATTTTCTTGCAGTTTTAGAGTAAAACGTGTTTTTTGAAATGTATAATTCATGTAAAAATTTAAAATAGTATTTTTGTGCATTTTTCATAATAATAAATGTGAAATTCAGTAACTTTGAGATGATATATGCTCATTTGAACGATATAGCTATAGGCCGATATATGCTTATTTATAATGTTATCGGCATCAGTCCAATATGAAATCTGTCCGATATATTAAAGCTGATAAATAATGTATTATGTCCTTCAGCTGAGACGCTTCAGATGTTCAACATGATGATTATGAATCGCTTTAAATATGTTTTTGGAATACAGTAAAGCGCAAGTCTTTCATATCGGCTACATGAACATTATAATTGTGTGTTTGGGTCATGGCTGTTAATGCTGAGACTTTTGTTTTTGTAATCAGGCTCTCAAAAACTATTTAAAAGTTAGGGTTTAGATTTACCGGCCATTATATTGTTTATCGGCTTTCAAATGTAAAAAATTATCGGTTATCGGTTACGTTTTCATATTATGTTCCACAGAAGAATATCATACATGAAGGTTAGACAATGATGACGCAATTATGTTTAGGTCCCTGAAACGCCTCCATTGTATCTCGAGTTTCTCCCGGAACGAACACGTCTCAATATTCCTCATTATAATAATTAATGCGCATAATAAAGGGGCGGGGCCTGGTTGAGTTAGTTAGTAGTGTGTTAAACTGGCGGTTATGGAAAGGGGCGGGACATTTCCCAAACACACTCAGCGCTCGACCAATCACAACACACCGCTCCAGCCGACCAATCAGAGCACAGTGTGCTTTCAGGAGGAGGGGCTTCATAGAGACAGGAAGTAAACAGAGCGTTACTGACAGACTGGGAAGAGAGGAGCCGCAACAATGGAGAATATGAGGAGAATAATCAACATTCAAGCAGGAAAACCTGTTCTAGACGAGCCTGAAACACTGAGACTGGCGTAGAAAGGCACAGGTCATGTTTTAGATCTCATGCTGGGATTTTGATCTTCTTTATACTTAAACTATTGAACAAATGTGCCAGTGCAGTGAGACTAAAGTCAATATTTGAAAACTTAATATCTTGATATCTCATGCAGCTTTGCCTTTCTTTCTTGGAAATAAATATTTTCAAGGATTTTTAGATCTTGATCTACTAAATTAGACACACACACACACACACACACACACACTGCGTAAGAATGTGTTTTGTGTGTTGCTACAGCTGTCCTTTATTTCATTTTAATGCAACTTTGCTTGTGTATCTCAAAACTGCGATATCTTGAATCTCGTACCTGACGCTGTGTGTGTGTGTGTGTGTGTGTGTGTGTGTGTGTGTGTGTGTGTGTGTGTGTGTGTGTGTGTGTGTGTGTGTGAGCGATGGACAACTGGAGGCTGCTCTGACCTCCTGCTGAAGGTTTCGCTGTTTCTCATTTCTGCAGAGCTGATGGCGATGGATGAGTCTGTGTCTCTGGCCTTCACACCAGGCCTTTAGGGTGTGTGTGTGTGTGTGTGTCAGTGCTCTTCTTGGGGTGTGTTTTGAGCGATTAACGTTTGAATTCACTGTATTTTTGAGTGTCTCTCTATTGGTGATGCTTCAAAAACAACAAGTGACTCGTAATTTACCCCAAAAAATCAGCATAAAGCATTAGATTATTGTTTTAAAGATGAAATGAACTGATATAAAGTCTGATGATCACATGATCACACCATCTTTCATGTTTCAGATCCACTCGTTCATTATTAGCTTCACACACGTGTGTTTCAGTGTTAAAGGAGTGATTTCCTCAGTCTCTCGTGTCTTTGTTCTGTCGTTGACGAGTTTAATGGAAGTCCAGTGATAAAGAAAGAGGCGAGACGCTCGGCTTATCGAGGCCCTCGTGCGCTTCACAAAGACGCTCCTCTAAACGCTTTTATAATAAGTTGTGTATTCACATTGATGTTTGTCCAGTCGGAGAACATCTGCATGAAGTGTTCTTCCCGGTCGTGACGCACAAGGCCGCGTTTATTCGTGTTTGTGTTTGTGAGGACGGAGTGTGTAGGAGGAGCGGCTCGTATTGTGCATCTCGAGGACATCCTAACACACAGAGAGTGTGTGTGTGTTTCAGAAGAGTGTGTATGTCATCATGAGAACAACGAGACACTCGTGAAACTCAAACTCTCTGAAGCATCACAACAGAAGCTCGAGTGAATCTTTCAGGCTCACGTCAGGATTTTAGACATTATTTAACATTAAATCCTCAAACGCACACAATCGTCATTTAAACCTGAGCAGAGCCTTATTTTCTTTCATTTCTCTCTTCTTTTATTCTTAATCTCTCTTCTTTGCTTTTATTTTCATTTGTTCATGTAATTGTCTTTATTTTTATACAGTTAAAGGATTAGTACTTTTGTTGACAATTTACTCGCCCCCGTGTCATCCAAGATGTCCACGTCTTTCTTTCTTCAGTTGAAAAGAAATTAAGGTTTTTGATGAAAACATTCCAGGATTTTCTCCATATAATGGACTTCAATGGGGACCAAACGGTTCAAGGTCCAATTGAGAGTTTCAGTGCAAACTGTTCAAACGTCTTTAAACGACACCAGACGATGAATAAGGGTCTTATCATGCGAAACGATCGGTTATTTCAAAACTTATTCCAAAAATGTAACTTTTCTAAGGACAAATGCTAGCCTTGCTCTATTCTGTGAGGCGCGTTTGTAACGTCACGTAATACGTAATTACGTTCAAAAGGTCACGGGCGACAGAATCAAAATCGTCCGACATCGTTATTTTTCCTTTTAATTCCTTTTTCTGTAAACGGCGTTTGAGTTAGTTTGCACGTTCAACCTATGCGTTCAACTTGTAAACACTGACTCTGTACTTCCGGCTACGTCGCCCGTGACCTTTTGAACGTAATTACGTATTACGTGACGTTACAAACGCGCCTCACAGAATAGAGCAAGGCTAGCATTTGTCCTTAGAAAAGTTACATTTTTTGGAATAAGTTTTGAAATAACCGATCGTTTCGCATGATAAGACCCTTATTCATCGTCAGACATTTGAACAGTTTGCACTGAAACTGTCTTTTGGACCTTGAACCGTTTGGTTCCCATTGAAGTCCATTATATGGAGAAAATCCTGGAATGTTTTCATCAAAAACCTTAATTTCTTTTCGACTGAGGAAAGAAAGACATGGACATCTTGGATGTCACGGGGGCGAGTAAATTATCAGCAATAGTTTTTTCAAAAGTGAACTACTCCTTTAACTGTGGTTATATGTATACTTTAGGGCTCTTAACTCAATTTAACCGATGGCAACCATGTGGACATATTTTCAGGGGGGTTTTTTTTGGATAATTTTGCTTGAGTTAATCCCAACTGCACACATTTTGGCACAAGTGTGTATTTTTAGTGTGGTTTTACTATTTCACTGTGATTTCCTTTAAAAACTCTATTTGACTCCAGTAACACAGAATAGTTCCTCTCAGGACCTGCGGGGGGATCGGTCCCCATTGAAACCCTCTTAATCCCAGAGTCATTTAACTGTAAAACGATGCAACCTTTGTTAATAGACTTTCATTCTGCTGGCTTCAAGATTATTTATTTCATCCGATGTGTTATTTTCTCAGGTTTGGCCTGTAAAGCAAAAACTCTTTATTCCTGTTTTCTGCTTCGGCATATTATAGAGGCAATTGGATAAATTATGCAGCTGTAATTGTGTGTGTGTGTGTGTGTGTGTGTGTGTGTGTGTGGTTTGGTGTCGATATCAGAGTGTGGTTTGTATGTGTGTAATAAAATGGGTGTGTGTGTGTTAGTGTGTATATTATTTGAGAGAGGAAAACTCAACTGCAAATCCCAAACACACTCAAACACACACACACAAACACACACAAACACACGCAAACACACGCAAACACACACAAACACACTCCCAAACACACACAAACACACACAATCACACTCACAAACACACACAATCACACTCACAAACACACTCAAACACACACACACACACACAATCACACACACAAACAAACACAAACACACTCCCAAACACACACAAACACACTTAAAGACACACAAACACACACATTCACACACACAACTTTTTTTTTTACCTGATCAATAATCTATCCACGGTTTTGATGTTAAAATGAGACTTCAGTTCGTGTCCGCAAGCGTTGGTGTTCTCAGCGAAACACTTCATGCCAAAAAGCTTCTATATAAAAATAAATGTCTTCAATAATTGCAAAATATTTCCTGTTTAATGGGTCATTTATTTATTTCTTCTATTGATAAAGTATGTTTACGAGTTTTTCGATTCATAGAATTTAATTAAAATTAAAAAATGAATAAAAACTGAATCAATAAATTAAAATAAATGCATAAAATGAAGCTCTAAAAAGTCCTGTCCTTCCGAAAGCGTTTAAGCCTCTCTCTCTCTCTCTCTCTCTCTCTCTCTCTCTGTCTCTCTCTCTCTCTCTCCCGCTGTCGTTCATCATCTGCAGTGGCAGCTGAGTGGAAGCAGACGAGCTTCACTGCTAATGAAGATAAATTCACTCCTGACTGTTTGTCTCCTTTTATTTTTTTAAGTTTTGGGAGAAATTAAATAAATGACATAAAAATCAGCTTCAGCACTTTACATGCTGTTTGTGAAATCCCCTCTCTCTCTATCAGTCAGTCATAATGTACGCGGTGTCGGACGCCCCGCGTCCTTTGATGAGGACGAGACCTCAGTTATTCTGTTCTCAGACCCGATCGACTGGCACAAACCTCCTCAATACTTTTGATTTTCAGGGAAGAGACGTTCAAGAGAGCAGCGTTTTTTATGAAATACAATCTTTTGTGACATTATAAATGTCATTTTTGATCAATTTAACCCTTTGGTGCTCTTGGTTATTTTTGACTGGAAATTTTTCCTTTTTAAACAATTTTTATTTTGTTTACTTCATCGTAATGGTACGAAACTTGGTAAATGTTTTGGCACTTTCTGTGTGAACACACACACTAATCACTTTTCTTTGTAAACCCTAGAAATGGTTGTGTGTGAAAATCCCAGTAATCTCTTAAATCCCCTTTCTTTCCCATTCTGACATTCAGTTTGGAGTTCAGGAGATTGTCTTGAGCAGGACCACACCCCTAAATGCACTGAAGACACTGCCCTGTGATTGGTTGATTAGATAATGGCATTAATGAGAGATTGAACAGGTGTTTGTAATAATCCTTTAGCTGAGTGTAATTTAGTACCATAAAATCCCCTGTAAATAGAAAATATGAAATGAAAAACCCTATCGATCTGAAATATAGTACATCTCCCGAGGGTCAGATGCGTTCCTTGGTGAATAAAGCTGTTTTGGAGAGTTCTGAGTGTGTGTGTGTGTGTGTGTGTGTGTGTGTGTGTGAGATGGGTGGGTTGGAACACACTCGAGATGTGAAGTATTAAAGATCGAGTTAATGAGATCAGCTCCAGTTCAGTCTGATTTGTTAGACTGATGGGTTGAAGGTCGGGGGGTCACGGGGTCACGCTTTAACATGAAGAGAAGCGGGTCGTTCCCTGTGACCCCAATCACTAGAGCGACTGTGTTACCGTGGCAACCGGCCGCCGGATCGATCCTTGAGTGTGTGTGAGTTACTGAGCACCATCCGTCAGAAGCATACGTGTGTGTGTGTGTTACGTGACTGAGACGTGTGGTGTATGTAACCACACAAACACACTCACACACACACTCACATACTCACTAACTCACACACACTCACATACTCACTCACTCACTCACTCACACACTCATTTACTCACTAACTCACACACATACACATTCACTCACTCATTCTCACAAACACACACACTCTTACTCACACACACACTCACAAACCGCACTGACGTGACGTGAATAACTCTCACCGTCGGCTAATGGAATAATTTGACTGTGACATTTAGATGAACTATTAGCGGCTCTTCATCACGACGGCGTGACATTTAAATAATGTTTTCTAAATTATCAGCACATTATCGACTCCAACGCCTCACATCACCGACATCACGCCGATACAGGACACGAGTACAGACGACAGGACGAGTGTGAGTGTGTGTGTGAGTGTGAGTGAGTGAGTGAGTCAGTGAGTGAGCGAGTGAGTGAGTGTGTGAGTGAGTGAGTGAGTGTGTGAGTGAGTGTGTGAGTGAGTGAGTGAGTGAGTGAGTGAGTGAGTGAGTGAGCGAGCGAGTGAGTGTGTGAGTGAGTGAGTGAGTGTGTGAGTGAGTGTGTGAGTGAGTGAGTGAGTGAGTGAGTGAGTGAGTGAGTGTGTGAGTGAGTGAGTGAGTGTGTGAGTGAGTGAGTGAGTGTGTGAGTGAGTGAGTGAGTGAGTGAGTGAGTGAGTGAGTGAGTGAGTGAGTGAGTGTGTGAGTGAGTGAGTGAGTGAGTGAGTGTGCGAGTGAGTGAGTGAGCGAGTGAGTGAGGGAGTGAGTGAGTCAGTGAGTGAGTGTGTGAGTGAGTGTGTGTGTGTGTGTGTCAGTCCTCTTCCTGGCATGTGTTTTGTGCGGTTAGGTTTTGCATCTACTGTGTCAAATGATTCCCTCCTGCTCAGACTCGGACTCATGTGTGTGTGTGTGTGTGTGTGTGTGTGTGTGTGTGTGTGTGTGTGTGTGTGTGTGTGTGTGTGATCCGTCACTGTGTGCCGCTGATAGTTACGCATATACTGGGATTTTAAAGCTCTATTTTCTGGATGAAACTCTTTAAACCGAGACTTCCCTCATCCGTCCATATGAGAAGCAGAGCACAGCAAACATATTCATGAATTACTAAACGTTAAAACTGAACAAAGCATTGATAATAATCATAACTGTGTCTCGATCATCAGATCCTCATATTAGAGTGATTTCTGAAGGATCATGTGACACTGAAGACTGGAGTAATGATGCTGAAAATACAGAGGAATAAATTACACTGTACTATATATTCACATAGAAAACAGATGATTTACATTACAATAATATTTCACTATTTTTACTGTATTCTATATTGATTGAAGAATGTTTAGATATTTGTACTGGAAAGCAAGAGTAATGTGAAGCTCATTTTCTATTTTAATGATTATTTGCCTAGAGTTACTCAAGACTGTGATGTGAAATATATTCAGGACATGTTTTAATAATATTGATATTTAAAGAACATTAATAATGGCATAGAGTGTGTCATTGTCGCTCGTGTGTGTGTGTGTGTCGTCGTTCTTAAGTGTGTTTCCATCAATAGGAAGGAGACGCGAGCGCTCGAGTCGCGCCGAAACTCGGGTCACATTTCACACACTTTCCTAAATAATCTCAGAAATCACTCTGTGTTTACGGCCGATTGTCCAAAAAATCAATAGCTTTTAAAGCTGAGCTTGATTCACACTCGGCTCCTGCCGTTTGCCTTTTGTAAAGCACAGAAATCAATGTCACACTTTTAAAATCATTTGCTGAACTTAGAGAATCGTGAAAAGGATAAATGTGTTTGTGTTTCTCTGATATCGACCTCGAGGGTTACAGTCTTTTACCCGTCGCTCCTTCACACACACACACACACACACACAGAAACCCTGATCCCGTTTCTCCGGGTCTGGAAGCTCGTGTCCGCCACTCCAGGATCAAAGCATCGGTGAGAGGAGAAGAGCAGATGAAAGAGTCTCAGAGTCACATGATCACAGCGTCACACACACACACACACACACACTCTTCTGTCGGGTGAAAACAAGTCTGAAATACGCAGTGGTGGAGGAAGTACTGAATCTCAGTACTTAAGTAAAAGTACAAATAACCAAAAGTAAAAAGTAGAAGTAACACAATGACAACCATACGCAAGTAAAAAGTACCTGATTTTAAATGTATTTTAAGTATTAAAAGTAAAAGTACTTGCATAACAATTGATTCTCTTAATGACTATTTTTTTCTAATGATTAATAAAACATTTAATTCTAACTCGTTCCACCTAATACTCCTATAATGATGTTCAATAATTATGAAAAAAAAAATAGTTGTCACCATTTCTGAAACAAGCTTGCAATTAGGCAATATGCACATCATGCTTATCCTTACGATATATTAATAACGATGTTTGGCAGTAAACGCGATTAATTTATGGTGTAATTCTGAACCTCTTGGCTTGCCATAATCCTAACCAAACGTATATTACACACGGTGTGTTTCCTATGCACGTAAAAACTAATTTTCGCGTATAAATTGCACGATAAACACACTGCGTGCGAGACGCATTTAGTTGATGTATCTATGGCAACCAAACGTCACTGGTGAGACAAACGTGCAACGAACGGACGGTCAGATTACGTTTTGGCAGGGGAAAAACTGATCAGAAAATGTAACAGAAGTTGTAGAAATGTAGTGGAGTAGAAAGTATAATAATTGCTGCAAAATGTAACGAAGTAAAAAGTAAAAAGTATGCACTATTTATTCTACTTAAGTAAAGATATGTGAAAAATGTACTTAAGTAAAGTACAGATATGTGAAAAATGTACTTAAGTAAAGTAAAGATACGTGAAAAATGTACTTAAGTAAAGTACAGATATGTGAAAAATTTACTTAAGTAAAGATACTTGAAAAATGTACTTAAGTAAAGTAAAGATATGTGAAAAATGTACTTAAGTAAAGTAAAGATATGTGAAAAATGTACTTAAGTAAAGTAAAGATAAGTGAAAAATGTACTTAAGTAAAGTAAAGATACGTGAAAAATGTACTTAAGTAAAGTAAAGATATGTGAAAAATGTACTTAAGTAAAGTAAAGATACGTGAAAAATGTACTTAAGTAAAGTAAAGATACGTGAAAAATGTACTTAAGTAAAGTAAAGATATGTGAAAAATGTACTTAAGTAAAGTAAAGATACGTGAAAAATGTACTTAAGTAAAGTAAAGATACGTGAAAAATGTACTTAAGTAAAGTAAAGATACGTGAAAAATGTACTTAAGTAAAGAAACAAAGTATTTGTACTTTGTTACATTCCACCAGTGGTAATACGTGAGCAGCGTTACACTCTGACGCCACACACACTCCTCAGTGACATTAGATTGGACCACACCCACCTGTTACATCATCAACACACGGACCAATGGGAGCTCAGAGATGTTCCCCAGCACTAGTGAACTTTTTACGGAGAGTTATTTCAAACTCGTAAAACCAACTTTGTTTTGGCCTGACTCTTCGAGATAACATCACTCCGGTGTGTTAGTGTGTGTTAGTGTGTGTCAGTGTGTGTCAGTGTGTTTTAGTGTGTGTCAGTGTGTGTTAGTGTGTGTTAGTGTGTGTCTGTGTGTGTTAGTGTGTGTTAGTGTGTGTTAGTGTGTGTCAGTGTGTGTTAGTGTGTGTCAGTGTGTGTTAGTGTGTGTTAGTGTGTGTCAGTGTGTGTCAGTGTGTGTTAGTGTGTGTCAGTGTGTGTTAGTGTGTGTCAGTGTGTGTTAGTGTGTGTCATCTAAATCACCCTGCATCTTCTATTCCCAAACAACTGCTATAGTGTCGTGTCGTTCACCTCCCGCATTATAAACATGCGTAACACACACACACACACACACACACACACACACACCTCTGACTGCAGGAGCGAGTTATAGTGAATGCCACTATCATCTCTGTGTGTGTGTGTGTGTGTGTGTGCTCATCTCCTGCGTTCGGTTCTGAAGGCTGTCAGTGTGAGGATGAACATGTTTATAGAGATTATAATAACGTGACGATCAAGGATAACTCTTATTATTAGGAAAATATCTTACATAGTTTCTGAAAGGCTCTACTACATTAAAATATACAATCTTTCTCCGTCTCTCTCTCACAGACGCAAAAACACAAACACACTCTCTCTCTCACACACACACACACACTCTCTCTCTCTGGATGAGGTTTAAGGCCATAATAGGATCAATTTCCATTCACACTTCTGAATCTGAACTCTATTTCTCTGGAACTTTACATTATCCCTCCTATTTGATCCAGTCAGGGTTCAATTTTCACTCTGGACACACACACACACACACACACACACACACACACAGAGAGAGAGAGCGAGAGAGAGAATCACATACTCTTTCTTTCTCTCTCTCTCTCTCACACACACACACACACACATATACTCACTCTTTCTCTCTCACACACACACTTAAACTTTCGACTCATCAAAGAATTAAAAACACTGATAATAATCATAAGTGTTTCTCGATCATCAGATCCTCATATTAGAGTGATTTGTGAAGGATCATGTGACACTGAAGACTGGAGTAATGATGCTGAAAATCACAGGAATAAATTACACTTTACTGTATATTCACATAGAAAACAGATGATTTACATCACAATAATATTTCACTATTTTTACTGTATTTTTGATCATATAAACACAGCTTTGGTGAGCAGAAGAGCCTAAATAAAGAAACATAGAAATATCGTAATTATTCCAAAGTTTTGAACAGTAGTGTATTATACTAAACGGATTGTTCTGATTATTATATTAATAAATGCAACAGTTCATCGAACAGTGTCTTTAATCATCTGCTGTTTTATAAAAGCGATAAGTCAGTTATTATTATTAAGCGTCAGGAGGATTATTTCAGCGACGGGAACTTTAACAGTTTTGAGAAGCGCGAGCATGTGTGTGTGTTTGCAGTGTGTGTTTGCAGTGTGTGTTTGTAGTGTGTGTTTGCAGTGTGTGTTTGCAGTGTGTGTTCGGATCCTCGTCCTTGACTCTTCACACCTGACAGCAGAAAGCTCGCTAGATGATTAAATGCAAATGCAAGGAAGTCAGACTTGAAGATGCAGATAAAAACACACACACACACACACACTACAGAGGACAAACAGCAAAGACAGTGGGAACGTGACAGAAGTTTGATGTGGAAAGAGATGTAAACTCTCTGAATGTGTTTCATCATCATATTCACAACAACGACACGCATCGCAGAAAAAACACATTTGGAAAGGTCAGAGAAACAGCGGATCAAGAAACACTGATTTACAAATCATGACAATCGTCATCATCTTAGACCTGTGTGTGTGTTGACCCACAGTAAGACACTAACGGTGTGTGTGTGTGTGGTCGCTCAGAGCCGATGCACGGGCCCCGTCAGCTGAAGGTGGTGGACATCAAGTCTCGGCAGGTGACGGTTCGCTGGGAGCCGTTCGGCTACAACGTGACGCGCTGCCACAACTACAGTCTGACGGTGCAGTACCGGGCCCGCACCCGAGCCGGAGCCGGGGCGAAGGAGGAGAGCAGGGAGGTGTCGTCCAGCTCCACACCTCAACACACCATACACAACCTCACGCCCTTCACCAACCTCAGCGTCAGGATGGTCCTGCGCAACCGAGAGGGGGTCAAGGAGAGTCCCGAGATACACGTGCAGACCGACGAGGACGGTGAGCGGGAAACTGGAACAACCTATATAACAATTAGATATATATATATACTGTACATGTGTGTTTGCATAATATGGGGGGGGGGGGGGGCAAAAATGAATTACTAATATGTCAATCTGAGTATATAGTTACAAATCTGAATATATAGTTACAAATTTGAACATTCGAACATTTAGTTATAACTCTGAATATATATAAATGTAAATCTAAATATATAGTTACAAATCTGAATATATAGTTATAACTCTGAATATATAGTTACAAATCTGAATATATAGTTACAAATCTGAATATATAGTTATAACTCTGAATATATAGTTACAAATCTGAATATATAGTAACAAATCTGAATATATAAATATAACTCAGAATATACAGTATAGTTATAACTCTGAAAATATATTTACCAATTTGAACATAAAAATGTAAATCTGAACATTTAGTTATAACTCTGAATATATAAATGTAAATCTGAATATATAAATATAACTCTGAAAATATAGTTACAAATCTGAATATATAGTTACAAATCTGAATATATAGTTATAACTCTGAATATATAGTTACAAATCTGAATATATAGTTACAAATCTGAATATATAGTTATAACTCTGAAAATATATTTACCAATTTGAACATAAAAATGTAAATCTGAACATTTAGTTATAACTCTGAATATATAAATGTAAATCTGAATATATAAATATAACTCTGAATATATAGTTACAAATCTGAATATATAGTTACAAATCTGAATATATAGTTATAACTCTGAATATATAGTTACAAATCTGAATATATAGTTACAAATCTGAATATATAGTTATAACACTGAATATATAGTTACAAATCTGAATATATAGTTATAACACTGAATATATAGTTACAAATCTGAATATATAGTTATAACTCTAAATATATAGTTACAAATCTGAATATATAGTTATAACTCTGAATATATAGTTACAAATCTGAATATATAGTTATAACTCTGAATATATAGTTACAAATCTGAATATATAGTTATAACTCTGAATATATAGTTACAAATCTGAATATATACTTACAAATCTGAATATATAGTTATAACTCTGAATATATAGTTACAAATCTGAATATATAGTTATAACTCTGAATATATAGTTACAAATCTGAATATATAGTTACAAATTTGAACATTCGAACATTTAGTTATAACTCTGAATATATAAATGCAAATCTAAATATATATAAATACATCTCTAAATATATAGTTGCAAATCTGAATATATAAATGTAAATCCGAATATGTAGTTATAAGTCTGAATTTATAGTCACAAATCTGAATATATATAGTAGAAAATGTTAATATATAAATGTAACTCTGAATATATATTTACAAATCTGAACATAAAAATCTAAATCCGAACATTTAGTTATAACTCTGAATATATAAATGTAAATCTAAATATATATAAATATATCTCTAAATATATAGTTACAAATCTGAATATATAAATGTAAATCCGAATATGTAGTTATAAGTCTGAATTTATAGTCACAAATCTGAATATATATAGTAGAAAATCTGAATAAATTAATGTAACTCTGAATATATATTTACAAATCTGAACATAATCTAAATCCGAACATTTAGTTATAACTCTGAATATATAAATGTAAATCTGAAAATCTAAATCCGGCCTTTATATAGTTATAACTCTTAATATATAGTCACAAATCTGAATATGTAGTTATAACTCTGAATATATATATATATATATATATATAGTTATAGTTACAGCTGTAAATATATAAACTAATATATATTAGTTTATATAATATAAATAATAATATTATATAAATTATATTTTATAAATTATAATATAATAAATTATATTATTATTTATTAATAATTTAATTATTAATATATATAAATTATATATAAACTATATAAAATATAGTAAAAAAAAGTTTTATTCATTATTCATCAAAATATGAGCCAGATATATTCTTGGTGTGTTTTTTTCACAGTCCCACTAGATCTGTTTATTCTCTAGACCTTTTTGAGATCTTTGTAGAGTTCTAGATCTGTTATTCTCTAGTCTAGAGCTTTAGCATCCGTGTCCCGAAATCAAGAACATAAAGAACATCATTTATCCACAAAGAACCGTATATGAGAACGAATAACCGGACGCAGGCTTCTTCTCGAAGAAGTGGGTTCTTTAGCTGAAGACCCTTTACGTTCCCCAGCACAGTGTGTTTAGTGCTATATAGCCTCTGTGTGTCTATGAAAAGCCCATTATCTCAGGTACTGGAGTGAACGAGCTGCTCAAATGCTTCGTTGGATAATTTTCATCTTATTTCTCCTGTTCCTGAGGGTGATTTCTTCCAGGACGGCGAAGCGCTGACATTTAGCTTGAATGTCTAATTGCGTCCCCCATTAGCAGAGCTCTTCTGATGGAATAAACATGACTTTTTTTTTTGTTTCCTGAGATCGGCAACCTTTATAAATAATTAGACACCTGGGCCGCATCTCGACTGGATGTTAAACACACACGCGCTCTTTGTTCTCGTTCAGAGTCGGTGTCAAGTGAGACAGACTTGAGGAACGTTCCTGCGAGAGGATGAAACGATAAACAAATGAGTAATAATCTCTCGCAGACACACACACGCGTGTTTGAAGGAGGAGACGAACAGCATCTGAGGGGGGGATTCTGGGTGTTTCTGTGCATTTATGGCTTGAAACCAGTGACTTTTAAAAGAATAATAATAATAATAAATCACAGTCACTTATTTATACCGATTTAACCTTTCAGCTTGAGACGTAATGCTTTCCTTATTAGCTGTGTGTGTGTGTGTCCATATGTTAAACATAAAATATTACAGCATATCGTATGCATGTGAAGAGCTGCTGTGGTGTTCTGATTGGTTGTGATGTCACTTCCTGTCAGTGCCGGGTGAAGTTCCTCTGGAATCGATCCAGGCGAGTGTGTACGAGGAGAAGATCCTGCTGAAGTGGAGAGAACCGGCTCAGACCTTCGGCATCATCACTCAGTATGAGGTGAACACACACATTATCTCTTCTTTCAGATCTAGAAATTCAAACAATAAATACAGTTTTGTGGCTCTTTAATGTGTGGATCACTGAAGCCACATTACTACTAGTTATAGCACAAAATAGTCATGAATGAACATCAGAAGGTACGCTTTAAGATGTCAACGCAATACAAGTCCACCAGCGCTAATCGACTATCTCTGTCTGGTCTGGGCATAATATCTGCGTCACGATTGGTCAGATTGCCTGTCAATCAAACTCCTGGCGAATGGTGAATTAAGTTTTTCAGAATGTAGTTGTATGAAATTACTAGTCATCCAATTTTTCATATCGACTATGCAAACCAGTTTTGTGAATTGGTATGTTTCGTCGGGCCTTGAAGAAATATAGAGCTGAGTACACCGCAAAATATGCTTTTTACTTTTACTAGTATTCTTGTCTTGTTTCTAGTATCTAATATCTAAACATTCTTTGGCCATTGGCAGATCATTTTGCTTGTTTTAAGCAAAAACTCACTTTTTTTCTGAAAACAAGCTGTCTTATATAATTTTACTTATCTAGTAATCTTTTTCTTGGATTTAAGATATTAGATATTTGGACTGGAAACAAGACAAAAAATACTAAGTAAGAAAAGCATTTTTTTTTTTTGCAGCGTATCGTTAGCGTAACTAGTTTCATGTTTCAAGCTACTCTGAAACTGTAGTTTGACAAGCTACAAGCTACTCATAAGTTAAAGTAGTTAAACTACAGTCAAGCTACCCTTTTGGAAAAGTAGTTAGCTACACTACTAGTTACTTTAGCTAGCTACATGGAAACTACTTTTGCCTTTTGAACAACGTTCGTGAATAAGTGTCTGAGGAATGTTTTAAGTAAAACATTTAGTGTTTAAAATAACGCAATACAATTATGATTTCAAAGAGTATTGTTTTATTACACACAACACTAAAATATCTCAGACTGTTTGTCAAAAGTGCAAAATTGCACACAAAAAATAGCCTACAACATTGCAAGAACAAAATATACATCCAATGTAAATTGCATGTAGAACATTTTCTCAAAAATACCGATTGAACTTGGACAAATAAGGCCATGGGTAATTAACGTTAGTTGTTTCTCCATCCTCCAAATCTGCCGTCACGTCTTGCTCCATCATAATCATAATATGGGTGTGTCAACCCACTTCTGTACGTCAGTGAACCGTTAGCCGCAAGACGCGTGATTAAACAACAGATGGCGATAATGGCAAAAAATGAGTTTGTAATCTAACAAGAAGAATATCCTTGTATCAAAACGCAATATAGCTTTTGCTCGAGCTACACCGCTACTTGATTCAAAAAGTAGTTAGCTAATGGAAAAGCTACACTGTTTAAAAAGCAACTGAGCTACTGCCAAGCTACTGAAAAATGTAGTTAAGTTAGTAGCGTCGCTACTTGTAGTTAACTACTCCCCAACACTGCATGTTTTCCAATATCTCCCGAGGCTAGCATGAAGAGAGTGTGTGTGTGCACGTGTGGGTAGCATGAAGAGAGTGTGTATGTGCATGTGTAGCATGAACTGAGTGAACAGCAGCGGTCCCAGTACTGAGCCTTGTGGTACGCCATACTGAACTTGTGATCGATAAGACTTCGTATCTCTTCGTTTACTGCTACAAACTGATAACGGTCAGATAAATATGATTTAAACCGTGCTAATGCAATTCCACAAATGCTAACATAGTGTTCCAGTCTATTTAATAGACTTTTGTGGTCGATTGTGTCAAATGCAGCATTAAGATCGAGTAACACTAATAGAGAGATACGACCACGAGATCATGTGTGTCTCAGTACTATAGTACGCTCTAAATCTGGACTGGAAATCCCCTCAGATATCATTTCTTTCAAGAAAGGAACAGTTGTGACGATACTGCCTTTTATAGTAACTGTGACAGAAAAGGTAGATTTGAGATCGGCCTGTAATTGACTAATTCTGTAGGATCAAGTTGTGCTTTTTAATAAGAGGCTTAATAATAACCATCTTAAAGGGTTAGTTCACCCAAAAATGAAAATTCTGTCAGTATTTACTCACCCTCATGTTGTTCCAACCCCGTAAGACCTTCGTTCATCTTCACAACACAAATTAAGATATTTAAGATATTAAGATCGCTCCTGCATATACTAGTCCATAGGCTTCTTGAGGGAATGACTCGAAAAGTCATTAAAGACATCGTTAAAATAGTCCAAGTGACTACAGGGACTACAACACTTTTGTGCGCAAAAACAAACAAAAATAACGACTTTATTTCAACTATTGTAGTCAGTTAACGTAGTGTGTTTGCGTAAAGCTACGTCACACGAAGGCTCACTATTGGCCGACGCTGGTCATGTGTGTGATGCGTGTGATGTACAATAACAGAAGCTTACGCTATTAAACTAGTAACCTGACTCGCGCAGAGGGAGAAATAAACCAATAGTTGAAATAAAGTCGTTGTTTTTGCGCACTAAAAGTGTTCTCGTCGTTTGATAAAGTTAAGATTGAGCCCCTGTAGTCACTTGGACTATTTTAACAATGTCTTTAATGACTTTTCGGGGACAGCAAGAGTCATTCCCTCAAGAAGAGGAGCGATCTTAATATCTTAAATATCTTAATTTGTGTTGCGAAGATGAACGAAGGTCTTACGGGGTTGGGAAAACATGAGGGCGAGTAAATACTGACAGAATTTTCATTTTTGGGTGAACATTTGACATTAGGAAGAGGATCTATGACCTCTGGAAGCATCTCTTTCAATGGCAGTCGGTTTAAGGTCTAACGTGTGTGTGTGTGTGTGTGCGCTACAGATCACATAGTCAGACGGGAATAACCGTACACTCAGTCGTCCGCGAGCCCGTCGTGACGTCCAGCCTTTGATTTGACAGTATCAAAGAGTTCAAACTGAGACTCTCTGACGGGCCGTGATTTCAAAAGGACAGTTTGGGCTTTTTTTCCTCTTATCAAGGGAAGCCGATCCTTCCCTCCCGTTCTTCTCTCTCTCTCTCTCTCTCTCTCTCTCTCTCTGTCTCTCTCTCTCTCTCTCTCTCGCTCTCTCTCTCTCTCTCTGATTCCAGACGTTCTGCTCTTGTATATTTCCAGTGAGATTTCCCGTCCTCAGATTCTCCGTTCCTGTCCGATGACGTCAGTCTTCCCACACATCCCGGGTCTCTGGCTCCAGCAGTGATATGAATCTAATAGCTAATAGAGTTTATGAAACCGAGCAGAATATCCCCATATCAAAAAGTGTCTCGAATGCGGCGCTTCATTAACGCCGCTCGTCTTCAGCGTAATGAACAAAACCCTTCAAACACGGGAAACGAGACTCTTTCCCACTTTTTCCCTGCTCTGATCCGTCACGAGCGCGCATGTTGTTATTGATTTCTTTGATAATTGAAAAGGGCCTTGAAGCATTTCAGAAATAATAGAGTGGACTCGTCTGTTCGCTCGACGCTGGGATGCTAACATGTAGCGCTACACTCGACTAAAGACTTTTCTAGTCGACTCGAGTCGACTAATCGCGCATTATATTAATAAGCCATCAATCATAATAATGCACCTGTTTAAAATACATATGGCCCAATCAGCGCTCAAATTCAAATTCAATGATATAAACTTATTGCTAATGTTTTCTGTGCGTTCGGCTTCAGAGATTAAGCCAATATGCACGTTTCATACGGATTACATAATCTGACAATATTTATTTTCCGCTCGAATCTGTTTATTTAAACGTAGACATGTCAAGCTTTCTATAGACATGTTTCTCACGTCAGTGAGGCGAGTATTCGCTGTGTTTTGGTTCATTTTTGTGGCGCGCTAAACACCTTATTGAAGGTACGCTTTAGGACGTCAACACGCCACACAATACAAGTCCACCAACGCTAATCGACTATCTCTTTCACCTCATCTTACTTTCCATAAGATCATCTTTCAATGCAAATCAAACCAGCTATTAGGCTAACTGAAGTAAAACCATGCCAATCTCTCGGTGTGGTGGAAGGTGTGTGATGATGTGGGGATATTTTAAGGGAACTTTATCAGGATGCATATTATCCTGGATCCATGAAATAACTGGCTTTTAAAAATAAAAATCTGCCTGACTCTATGGGAATTTAACCCTGACTTATGCACCCTGAATTTTAAGGAAAAACATTTATTTATTTATGAAACATTATTCATACACAAAGAAAATTGGTGTCCTTAAAGGTTGGAGTTTTCCTCATTTTTCTAATTAAGGCATTAAGATCAATATCCAAAAGATGATTTTTTATTCCTCTTTTTAGGCAACTTTAGCATGGGGGTCCAAACCTCTTCTCCTGGACTGACGGTTAGTGGGCAGCTTTACTAACAGGCACGTTTGTGTTCCCAGATCTCCTATAAAGCCGTCAGCTCCTTCGACCCAGTGCTGGATCTGTCTAACCAGAGCGGGAAGGTGGTGAAGATGGGGAACGACACCAGCCACGTGTTCCTGGGTCTCTATCCCGGCTCCACGTACTCCTTCAGCCTCCGCGCGAGCACCGCTAAAGGCTTCGGGCCGCCCGCCGTCACACAGGCCACAACCAAGATCTCAGGTCAGGGTCGCCAGACAATCCCAGTCCAACACTGGAGAAACTTCAATGATTTTAGTATATATTAGTTCGATAATGCCTTTTATTGATTATTTTGTATTTTTAGGGGATTTTATGGCACTAAATGATATTTACGCTGTGTTTATAATCCATTTATATACTTCTGAGCACAGACCTGAAAATTACGTTTCCGACTTAAATCTTGGAGCGACAGACTGAAGTTTGATCTCTTGTTAAAGACGACACTTGGCAGATTATTGCTGAAGCGAAAAAAGATTTAAAAAGAGAAACTTGAGACTGAAACTACAACTATGAGAGAGACTAGTTTAATGAACAGAAACTGTAAATGTTATGTTTAGCTATGTTTGTGTCAGCGCCATCTAGGCACTCCATCAGAGGAAGCGAAGACGTGTGTTTGTGTTCTTGCATGATAACTGTAGTGTTTCGAGATGCTGTTTCAAATCATTTGAGTGTTTTGGCTTTTGTGTGTGTGTGTGTGTGTGTGTGTGTTTGCAGCTCCGTCGATGCCGGCGTACGATCAGGAGTCGCCTCTGAATCAGACGGACAGCAGCGTCACGGTTGTGCTGAAACCGGCCCAGAGTCGCGGCGCTCCTGTCAGGTAAACAACAATAATAATCATATATTCATATATATATATATATATATGAGACCCTGGTCAAGAGTCGCACGGGTGTTTCTGTGGCTATAGCCAACAATACATTATCCATTTTTCTTTTATGCCAAAAATCATTTTTTCACAACATATTTTCTTTTGTCAAATCAACTTTATAATAATTCATTTAGTTGAGATAACTTATTATTTTGAGTTTCTGAATTCTGGTTAAATTAATCTACTTCATTGTATTAACTCACTTTTTCCAGTTCAATCAACTTAAAAATTTTAAGGCAACCCAGGTTACTTACTTTTTTAAGTTAAACCAACAATTTTTTTTACAGTGTAGTTATCACAACATTTTTTCTTTTGTCAAATCAACTTAAATAATTTATTTAGTTCAGATAACATATAATTTTGAGTTGCTGATGGTTAAATTAATCTCCTTCATTGTATTAACTCACTTTTTCCAGTTCAATGAACTTAAAATTTTAAGGCAACCAGGTTACTTACTTTTTTAAGTTAAACCAACAATATTTTTTTACAGTGTAAGATATTTTGTAAAATTTAAATTTTTGTGAGTGGATGCAGCAAAATGGCGAACATAAATGCACGACTTTAAAAGAGATTTTCTCAATGTTTAGTTTTTTTTTAGATTTACAAATAGTTAGTATCGGCAAATACACACACACACACACCATACATCAATGGAAAGCTTATTTATCCAGCCTGAAGATTATGTATAAATATCTATTAAAAAAAAAAAAACAAGCAGCAATAAAAAAGCAAATGAAATAAATAAAAAAAAAATTACAATAGCCTTTACAACCAATATGAGATATATATATAGGATATGACAGTATGCCTGCCTAAAAGTATGCGTGTTCAAACTAGATTGATGAGATTACGGCTGATCTGCTCTCAAAATGTTTCTCAAAAACAACAAATCCTGTTTTTACAGAGGAAAACCGGCAGCTGTGGTTGGCTGAACAATACTGTGAAATACAGTAAACATATTCACAGAGCAACATATAAAACTGTAATTTACAAAGCTCATCATAAGTAGCTTTTCCACAAGTTGAAGAAAAAATAGTATTATATAGAAGCTGCACAAATATACACACACACGTCATTAAAATGAACACTTTCTTTCAACAAAATAAGATATAACACTGTAATGTACGTAAATGATAAGAAGAGAAATTACGAAGGAACATAATTATGAAAATGAAAAAGTTGAAGTGGATTTTAACCATATTATTAAAGGTTTAGTTGCCATGGCGTAGTTGTGTTTGTTGATTTGTGATAATAACGCAATAAAACATGACAAACTGTGCGACATCATTTTTGTCCAAATGCATAAAAAAGAGAGAACCAAACAAATATTAATAACTGATTATGTTGTTGTCAGTGTTTGCTTTTTCATCCCAGCTTTTTGTTTACTTTTTGCATAATAAAATAAAATCTGAAATTTGACTTTTATTATAGATTTTTTTCAGATTAAGTTTAGTGTTTTAATTTTTTTACAATACTCTCCTCATATACTGATGGTTTAATCGAACTTATAGCGTCATTAAAAACAAATATACACTCCAGCCGCTACTTTAAGATGACCCCCCCCCACACACACACACACACACACACAAAAACGGTGCATTTAACAGTATTTTACTGTAAACTTGCATGAATAGGTATAGCAGAACTAATTGGTTAACCGTAGCATTTTTACAGTTATCACTACAGTGGTATCTTACAGTGCATGTGAAGCAGAAGTGTGTGTGTGTGTGTGTGTGTGTGTCAGCTGGCTGTTTTGATGGTATTTTTCCCGCTGTATTGTTTGTGGATTCCTCCGAGTGAGCATCAGGCTTTGAAGCGGAGAACAAAGTGTGTGTGAGTGTGTGTGTGTGTGTGTGTGTGTGTGTGTGTGTCCCTGAGCCGCTTTCATGTGTTTCTCCTGCCGGTGTCACATCGGCCCCTGAACGTCCCCGCGCTGAACACACACTCACCGCACCACTCCGCGCGCGCTCAGGTGAACGTGTCCGAGAACACACACAAATAAACCAGAAACAGCACTTTATAGATCTGACTTCTGTAAATGAAGATTTCTGCATTATTGTTCTGACATCTAAAGCTGGAATCTCCTCTATTGTGTCGTATATCGAGTGAAGCGCTTCAGGAACAAGAACAGAAGTGGGCGGGGCTTGATTGTGTTTGTGAGGAATTCATTGGACGGTTCTGGTTTGCTATTGGCTGATCTCATGTGAGTGACAGGTTGTAGCCCCGCCCACATCATCAGAGAAGAGAGAGATGCTGAAGAGGAACTGATTCTGATCAAGATGACCAAAACAATAATGATGATGTGCACTGAAATACACTTTGATTCCATGGTGACTTTAGTTTAGACACATTTAAACAGGGTTCAACAAGTGAAAGCCAATGTTTGACATTGTTTTTATTGCTTTGCTGCACTTTATTATGATTTATTATTTAATATTTAAATGGAAAAATAGATAGATCGTTTGATATAGATAGATAGATAGATAGATAGATAGATAGATAGATAGATAGATAGATAGATAGATAGATAGATAGATAGATTGTTTGAGATAGATAGATAGATAGATAGATAGATAGATAGATAGATAGATAGATAGATAGATAGATAGATAGATAGATAGATAGATAGATAGATTGTTTGAGATAGATAGATAGATAGATAGATAGATAGATAGATAGATAGATAGATAGATAGATAGATAGATAGATAGATAGATAGATAAAATCATATTTAATATATTTAATGTTAATTATTTTGTACATATAAAAACACACACACATGCATGAATATATTTCAGAAAAATATGTTATTTAAATATAAAACATTTATATTTATAATATATATAATATTAATTATGAATATATATATATATATATATATATATATATATATATATATATATATATATATATATATATATATATATATATATATATATATATGTACAGTATATGCATGCAAATATTTCTTAAATATATACAGGCATGTGTGTGTATTTATATACAAAATAATTATACACAGCACACACACACACATATTATGTAAGCACAAACTTTTATTTAGAATGCAATTAATTGTTGCCCAACACTAATATATATATATATATATATATATGAGTTGACCTAACTTGAATAAATAAAGTCTAGTGATGCAAATCCCTCAAATATTGTGTCAAATTTCACAGTTTTGCATTGAAAATATGGTTATTTATATAATTCATGTAGTTCATAACTGAATGTATCGAGACAAAAACATGAACAGAGCGTTTTCATCATATTAAGATTAAGATTGAATATGCGCATATTCATAAAGAAAAACATTGCAAATACTTTACAGTACATGTTCGTTCTTATCTCGTTATCTTAAATCCCTTTAAATCCTTTCATTTAGAAGAACTAAATACACAAAGAATAGCCCATGTCCAAACCAGTTTACGGCCTTATTAAAATCTGTGTATGATGATGATGATGATAAAGCCGGAGCATCAGAGCGCTGGGTTATTAATATTGCAGATGTGTAGCGTCGCCATGTTCACCGCGTAATCTCTGCCGGATTACATCATCATCATCATCTCATCAAATCATCTTTACCTCCGACGACTCAGAACAGGAGAACGACAACAGCAAGATTTGATTATTGTGATCTAATCCCTCCGTCTGTGATTGTGTTTTCAGGAGACCAGGTCACGGGTGTGTGTGTGTGTGAGGTCAAGGGTCACTTCGGCACGCTGCGGGTGTCTTTTAGGCTGCTGGGGTCAGAGGTCAAACTCAGGGTCATGTGACATCAGAGCCGATCTCACTCACAAAACAGTTCATGGCAACACTTCACACTGAGAGCTACATAATTAATATTAATAATGCATTATTATAATCAAAGGTTAGTGATAAATCAAGCGTTTAAGGAACTACTCATTATTGTATCTAAATTGATTCAAATGATATGCAAATATTGCTGTTAAAGGTATATTTATTATGTAAAAGTTAATTTGACAAAATAATAATCTAAAATAATACAATTGACAATAATCCTATATGTGCAAAAGAGCCCCATTACTCCCCATTACCCCAATTTGACAAAATAAGTGAGAACGGTGCAATGTGTGTATATTAATTAGGGCTTTTAAATGATTAATCGCGATTAATCACATCCAAAATAAAAGTTTGTGTTTACATAATATATGTGGGTGAACTGTGTATGATTACTTGGTATATATATAAATACACACACATGCATGTATATTTAAGAAAAAAATTATATTTATATATAATATAAATTATATATTTATAAATCTATATACATGAAAATATTTCTTAAATATATACAAGCATGTGTGCGTATTTATATGTACACAAAATAATCATACACAGTGCACCCTCATATATTACGTAAACACAAACTTTTATTTTGGATGCGATTAATCGTTTAACAGCGCTAATATTAATAAAATAATCATAACAATAATATAGAGTGAGAGATTGCGCTGAATAGGATTGCATATAATTTTGTTCTGCACTTTTTTTGTATAATGACAAATACAGATTCAGATTCTGATAGTAATGATTAAAGTGTTTTTAAATCCAAAATATCAAAATCTCACAATAACTTCAGTCAATATGAGGGAGTTATTATAATCATGTTTTCACTTTAGATGCTGATCCAAATTATTAGTAGTTCCTTTAAAAGGATGTAGAAACTCTTGAGTCGTTACTAGTGGGTTACTGTTACATTATTATGAATTATGCTTTATTAATATTAATTATGATCCTCTATAGTAGCTGTCAGTGACGTATGAATAATAGCAGTTATGATTAGCTAATAGTGAACGTCCACATCGCTGACGCTGGCGTTAATCACAGTGTTACGAGTGTGTTACTCGCTAATGAAGGACCCGCGTTAGAAAGCGTTACGGTTTACGTGCCGCTAGCATGCTTGTCGAAGCGCTGCAGTGTGTGTGTGTGTGT